>NC_064817.1:96841620-96961533 GCF_023721935.1 Panthera uncia
ACTCACAGACTGTGAGATCGTGACCTGAGCCGAAGTCGGACGCTTAACCGACTGAGCCACCCAGGCGCCCCTCAGTGAGTTTAAATGCTTTACCCAAAGTCACTCAGCTAACAAGTACCAAAGTCAGGTCTTTATAACTTCAGGACCTACGTTCTTAACTTCTGCTCTATGCACCACCAAAAGAAAATACACAACTGCACATTTCACCACGGACAGGCCAGCCTCTCGCAGAATGCTGGTGACTGGGTAGCTTTTCCACGGGACTCATGTGGTCAAGGCAGAATAAAGACAGGTTGGGATCAAGGCCTGAGCATGAAGAACGGGGGGTGTAAAGAAGTATGTTGGCTTGTGTTTGTGTGTGGGTATCAAACTAGGTGGCTGACTACTTCTCTAAATGAAATAACAGCAAAGTAGTAGCCTTAACTACCGTTTTACACATGGAGACCATTGCCGTTGGCCCCCAGTGGTGAAGATTAGTGAAACCTAATCATTTTTTGAAGTCACCCCCCGCAAGCTGCACTTACCAGAAGGTTCTGTAACTCGAGCTTCCATGCCGCAGGGTTTGTGCCAGGACACGCAAACGCCAGAAAATCAATTTTCCTGCAGCTTTCACAGTCAGCGTGTTTGCCAGACAAAACCCCAGCCAGCCACTTTTTTTTTTTTTTTTAAATCAGCGTAGCGCCATTAGAAAGAATACTTACTGGAACACTCCTAACAGCAAGAAGGAAAAGACTTAAATCTAAACCCAACTGTTCAAACTTGAGAGCCACGGGAGATGGTGAAATGTGAATATATTGAAATTGAACATTTTGGTGGCCCCATTTGGACTTAATAAGGCATTCTCTGCTAAGCATCTAATGAATTAGCTTTGATCCTAGTCTCTGCCTCAGTAGCACTGACAGCACATAACTTGACATCATCCTTCTTCCCGCCCACATGTGCCCATGCCCTCAGTGTGCCCCTGACTTATCACCCCGTGACATCCCAGCTTGCCTGCCATCCCCAAGACCTATCTTGATTCTCCTTCCCTCCCGTATTCCTCTGGCACAAATTCTCTCCAATAAACCAAATTATACAAAGGTGGTGGGTGTGAGTTTTGTTACCCTCCCATTTACCATGATAGCGTAATTTATTGAGAATTTACTACATGCCAGGCACTGTGCTGGGTGCTTTATAGGAGTGATCTCACTTCATATTCTATCTCCATTTCAGAGATAATTATTAGAGTGTTAGAGGAATTTAAGTAATTTGTCCAAGTCCAACAGAAGGCATGATCTATAATGGTAGGATTTAGGGCCTTGTGACAGGCTAGTGGAGTATTATATTGGTGCCTTTTACACCATAGCATACTTAACAGGCTTCAAAGTTGAACCAAAGAAGATGAAGGCTAGATAAAATCATGTCAAAATGACAGGTCAAAGATGTAAACCTCAGTGAAGTCACCGGCATTTTGCTCAATGTAGTCACCAGCAATTTCTTCCCTGGGAGGCAGTGTGGAGTAGTAGGAAAAAACGGGTTTGGGAACCCAACAGACCCCGATTTGAGGGCTAATTCTGCCACTTCGCACCTATGCAATTATCACCTTACCTCTCTAAGCTTTGAAGGATGGTAGGGGAGACTAATGATGACAGTGTAATCAAGAATATAGACTTCCATGTCAAATGATCTGGGTTTAAATCGCAGCTACTTCACTCATTTATTCATTCAGTTAATACTTACTGAGGGCATTCTATGTGACAGCCTTTGTTCTAAGCCCTCAAATGAAACAAAGTCCTTTTGGACTTTGTGGATGAGACAAAAAAAAAGATAAGCAAATATGTAAATAACGTGTATGTTTCAGTTGGCGTTAAGTGAAATGAAACAAGCAGGTAAGGAGACAACAGGTCGGGAACACTAATTTATCTCAGCTGATTGAGGAAGGCCTCACTGTTGAGGTGACATTTGCTCAGACACCCAAATGAAGTGGGGGGCAGGCCATGAAAACATGAGGTGGAGGGGTGGGGAGAAATTCATTTCAGATGCAGCGGCATGAGCAAGGCTCTGACCGGGGAACATGCTTGGTCAGTTTGAGAATGAAGGCCCGCGTGGCCGAAGCAAAGCGAGAGAGGGAAGGAAGGGTAAGAGATGAGGGCAGACAAGACAAACCAGAGCCCGTTGTGCTGGGCCTCCCAAGCCCTGGTAAGGACGTTGGATTTTATTCTGTGTGTGATAGGAAGCCATTCTGAGGGGTTTGAGCAGAGGAATGACATGATCCAATTTGTGCACAAAAGGACCGTGCAGACTGCTAGGCGAGGGTAAAAGTTGCAGTACTTTTGACCTTGCAAGTACTTGACGTTGCAAGGACCACCTGTCCATATCCGTTTTGGAGAAACACAAAGACACAATATTTACTCGTGAAGGTGAAGGAGGGCCCAGGAGGTGCACAGGAGTCTATAGTGCCCGGTTCAGGCAGACAGCAGACCGAAGCCACCTTTTCGAATTTGTACCAGCTAGCAGTGCCGCCTGAGCCTTTATTAAAAGTAGCAATTTTAGAGGGGGCTAAATAATTTGGAAGAAAAAGCAGATTATAGTTTTTAATGATGTTCTCTTAACTAAAGATACACAACCTACAGAAGAAATGGACCAAATTCTTAAGCAATAAATAAGCTACAATAATAGTAGATAGCGAAGGAAAAATGAAGGAGGGTAAGGCATTTTTATTTGAAACATGCCATTTCCCCTTCGTTAGTGTCCTGTTCGCAGGGACGGCTTTTTCCAGCCTCTGAACAGCACCTTTTACAATGCCAAGAAACTCACTCCCCTTTCTGGGACACCCATCCCCTATTCAAATAAAAAGGATCCCTTGCTCAAAGGTAACAGAAACCTTTGTAACATCAGTGACTGCCTCCATGAGGACCAAGACTCCTGATGCCAGAAAGGAGGGACAGAATGCATCTCTGAGCCAAAAAGACAGTGAAGTCGGGTGAGAGAGGTAGAGACTGAGAACCCAGCCTCTCTGTGGCATGTACAAAGCTAGTTTTATACATACAGTGGTGGAAATGGACAATAGAGGCATGATACCTGCAGTGGCCAAAAAATAAATGCATAAAGCCAGCCCATTCCCCTTTGGGGAATGCTGGAGTACAAAATACCTAAAACCAGCATACCTGGCTGGCTTGGCCAGTGGAGCGGGCAACTCTGGATCTCGTGGTTGTGAGTTCTCGCCCCACGTTGGGTGGAGAGATTACTTAAAAGTAAATCTTGCCTCCCAAAAAGGTACCTAAAACCATCGTCCCCTGACCTTTCCTTCATTCTATCCTCTCAAATTATTCACTTAGAACACACTGTACATGATTGGGGCATAGCGATGTCACAAACACCAAAACTTTTTTTGCAAAAGGTAATACTTTGTCTACATGCTGACAGCAAATGAATACCGCGAGTGAATTAGCTTCCAATTTATTGGTCTGTTGTGTTAATGTTAATTCTCGACTCTCAACATATCAAAAAAACGCCTGTTGAATCCTGTTGAAATGAAAAATTGTGTTCATGTCCACATCACGAGAAGAGAGTGTGTTATTGTCCTTTGTGCTGGTGCCGCTGTATCGAGCACGTTATCATCAGTTGTTGGGGCCCCATTTTAGGAGGGACTTTGAAAAATTAAAAAGCATCTAGAAGATGGAGCTTCCCAGAAAGAGGGGGGGGGGGTGACGGGAATTCATGTCATAAGAGTAATAAATGAAGGCCCTCATAATGTTTAGTCGGCAAAAGAGACAATTAACAGGTGACACGGCAGTGGTAATCTTCAGCAGCCACACCATGTGGAAAAGGGCGTATTTGTTCGATGTACTGCAGAGTGCAGAATTAGGACCCATTGGTGGAACTGCAGTTGTGATATTCATTCATCCCACAGATACATAGTGAGGGTTTCATACATGCCAGGCATTATGCTAGTCACTGCGAATACAGAGACAGAGAGAGAGAGAGAGAGACAGAGAGAGAGAGAGAGAGACGTAATTCCTACTCCCAAGGAGCTCAGGTTGCACTGGAGATGACCATTAGAAAGCAGTACAACCAGTGCTCCGTTCAATGGAGAAACGGAAGCGGAAAGAAGAGACCGCCCAACTCAGGCAGAAGGCAGGATAGGACTGGAGGGGAGAGAGACGGTCATGAAGGATGTCAGCCCAACAAAAAGAATTTTCTATCAATTTGAACTGTCATAAGTTATGAGCCTCTTCTGGGCTCGGGAGTGCCTCACCACCAGAGACACTTGAGCAGAGAAGCCAGGCTGCATCGGGTGAGAAGCTGAACCAGATGGTTTTGAAGGTTTCTTCTATTTCTAAAAGAAAGGCTGTTACACTACTGATTCCAATTGGATGTTCTATTGATCAAGCGGGTGTTCTCATTTAACTCTTAGGGAAGCAGAAAGCTTCGTTCACCAGGTCTCCCCAGTAACAGCGTTCTGGTTAATGGGGACTTTAATGTGGGAGCCTCAACTTAACTATCAAACGTAAGTTTTAAAGGAAAATTTGCCATCCTCCCCACATGTCTTCCTCAAAAACGTTTTTTAAATCCAAATCAAATGATGATTACTTTTATTGATGGCAGACCATGGGCATTCACCGGAATGTATCCAAAGACCCAAATATGTGAATAACACTTGAACATAGAATTCCCTCCATAAAATGAAGCAATGATTCTGTTAAATAGGGGATTAAAGTAATTTATCATGCTATTAAGTTCTGTCACTAAAACAAATGATGCTTTCTGTGCTAGAAAAATATGTAATGTTTTCGGCACTTCCCGTATGCCGGGCACTGTTCTAAGTGACATGTACGTATTAACTCATGTCATTTCTCTCAAGAAATCTTTGAAGTAGGCACTTTAAAAAAAATTATCCCATTTGATGGATGAGGAAATTGAGGCACGTGGGGGCTCGATAACTTCGACACGTAGCGAGTGAGATTCAAACCCAAGCGATGCGACTCCACACTCTCAAACATGGCACCAGACATTTACGTCATGCACCTGGTCTACGGAGGAACAGTCATGCGCCGCGATGAGGGGCAGCCAGCGTCACTGCAGAGAGAGGCAAAGTCTGAGTGGTGGGCTAAGTGTGGTCACTAATCACTCGTTTCTACGCATCAGCCTCACTGGGCCCAAGATCCAAATTTCCACTCAACAAAAGCAAATTTCTTTGTACAGTTGACCTTCATGACCTGTGACAAATACTTGGAACGGTGATTGTTGAATCCATGAATGCTAGAGCTCTGCTTGATCTCCTGTTTTGGATTAATCTGTTCCTCCTCCATTCATGTATTTCTCCTTTTGGATTTCATATGCTAATTTCTAGCAGTGCTAAGAGAACTCCGCGTGGCCTCTCTGCATACCCGTTGTTTATTCGTTCTGAGGTACAAAATGGTGCTCTGTGGGATGAAATAAATGAATCGTGGCAGGTTTGAGAAAAATGAACTTGCTATTACACATCCTGCCCATAATTTTTTTAATTTCTCCCAGATGATTGAGCTAAGATTCAATTCCTTTTATTGCCTTCAGTATTTTAGCCAAAATAAGACAGACTGCAAAAAAAAAAAAAAAATGCTAGTGATATTTTTTTTCTTCTTTTTGGTCTAAATGTTATACAGTCACTTAAATACCAGTTAGGAAGATAAACGTTTCAGCTCAATTTTTCTCACTTGTGAGCCATTGCTTTTTCCCCTTCTTAACCTCCTTCAGAATTCAGTCATCAACCAGGAGCCAGTCATTTCTGCCACTAACTAACTTTTCATTTCCTGAATTCATTAATATCTGCTGCTTGTACACTGCACACATTCAAAGTGCCCACTTCAAGCACTGCCATTTATTCTCCTAGAAATGCATCATTACCTAAGGGAATAAACCCTTTTAACCTGTATCAGCAATCAAAGAGCTCAAGTAAATGATGAAGTAAATGAATCCAAATTATAGTGCATTCAGATCAGAATTCACAAACCCTTTGCCCTTGCCTTATAAATTTATCTTTGGACGTAATAGCCCATTTGCAAATAATGTAAGAGACAAATTGGTCTACCCCCTCCCCCTTTTGCTCAGGTTCAATTGGACTAAGATGAACACAAAGTACCTCTTTGCAAGTGCATGGAGATACACACCTACCACAGGGTTGTCTCCAATGCCAAAAAAAAAAATGGAATTGACCTAAAAGTCCTTCAATAGGAGATTGGGTAAAGTATGGTGTAGCCATAGCTGGAAATGCTCTGCAGCCATTACAAAAGAGATGTGTTTATTCTCATAAAGATATAAAGAGTTGCAAGGGAGTGAATGATAAAGACCAAATTCAGGGTAATGGTTACTTCTGGCCTGGAGGAAGGGTATGCAGTTAGAGAGGGGAGTATAGGCAGACTTCAACTAACTTCACAATGTTCTACTGAGTTTTGTGGCAAGTAAGGAGGTGTCCTTACATTGTTTCATATCTTACAGTGCAGCTGAGTTATTTACAAGTTTATAAAATTCTTTGAGCCACTGACTAGGAAATTCCTACTGAGGTAAAATTAAGTCACTGAGAGTGTGTTTCATTATGATGTTTAGAAATTGTTTTATGCGTCAGATGAGGATAACGTGCTCTGGAATGAGCATAAATGTCAACGGGTGAGATTTCAATCTTAGAAGACCTTGATTCTTGGGGGAGAAAGTTATTGGTGTGGACAACAAAGGCAAGCTCAGTGGCAAAAAAAAGAACAAAACAAAGTGGATTATAAAGCATATATCCTGATTGGTTTAGCTGGGAGTTGGAGTCAACGATCTCTAGAGTAACTTCAGCTCTAGAATTCTACAGGGCTATAAAACCAGTGTTAGTAACCATTTTTCACCAACCTTCTGATGCCTTTGACCAACAATCTAGATGTCACCCTGATCCGGCTAAGCTTCAGTTATTAAGCAAATACATCTTAAATGCCTACTATGTACATTGTGCTGGCTGCCAAGAGGGCTACCAAAATGAATCAGGTGTGGACTCTGTCCTCAAGAACACCCAGTAATGTGAGTAGGACAGCCACATAGCCAACTCACCATAATGCACTACAGTAAGCTCTGTAGCCAAGGTAGGAGCAAAAGTGCTTTAGGAACATCCAAGAAAGCATTTCTGTGGGAGCAGGAGTCAGGAAAGATTTCACAGAAGACGGTATTTGCTCTGGACCTCATAGGATGAATAGGGATAATTTATGCCTAAGCAAAAGCGTAACCAAAGGCGTAAGACGTGAAGGTGTGTGGCACATTTCAGTGAACAGTGAGTAGTCCAGTGTGACTAGATCGTAGGAGAGTGTAGTCCAGATCATAAGGACTCTTGAATATCATACATAAGAGTCTGAATTTTGTTCTGTAGGTTTTAGGGAACTATGAGAAGATTTTAAAGAATGGTCAGATTCACATTTTGGAAGGATCGCTGGAAGATAAACTGAAGAGAGAGATGAAGCCTGGAGAGTAATTGGGAGGCAATGTAGTCCAGACCAAAAAATGGTGGGAGCCCGCTCCAGGGCAATGGTAATGAGAATGGAAAGAAGACAAAAGAACAGAGAGGAGATATCTATGTCCGAATAAACAAGGCAAAATAAGAGGCCGAGGAAGGAGTAAAAACCAAGCTTGGATATTCGGTGGCTTCCTCATAGAGCTTAGGAGAGCCAGGCTTTATAAGGAAGATAGTAAGTTTGGTCTGGAAATGTTTAATCTGAAAGTGTCTACAGGACCATCAGGTGGAGATGTCCATCAGCAAGGCTTGTTTGCTGTCTCCCCAATACATACCTTGGCTTCAACCTCTTGTCTCTACTTCCATTGTTCCCAACCTAGTCCAAGTCACCACCATCTCTCCCCTAGACTATTAGAATAGCCTCCTAACCACTCTGGCCCACCTTAGAGCATATTCTCCATACAGCAGTTAGAGTAATGCTTTAAATTTTTAAATCGGATCTTATCACATGCCTCCTCAAAATCCTTAAATAATTTCAGAAATTTTCAGAAATTTCAGAAATAAATAACAGAATAAATCCAAACTTTTTACCGCGTCTTACAGGGCCCTACAAGATCTGACCTCTGATTATCCTTCTGAACTCATTCCCTACCATTCTCCCTTTTGCTCATTTGGCTTCAGCCACATTGGCTTTTTTTTTTCCTGTTCTTCTTGCAAACCAACTAAGGAATCCAGATTTCCAATCCAAGTGAACAGTTTCGGTGACTCAGTAAGGTCCTCAGTGGGTGTCCGATCACCATAAACACAATGTTTAATTTGCATGGCGATAACTCTGAAAGTTCCAGCCCTCTGGAATTATTTAAGCAGGTCAACGCAGGCTTCAAGAATGTAGCCAGCCAAAGTCCAGAGAAGAGCAACTAAATAATCAAAAAAGTTGAGGCAGGGGCCAGGAAACCCCATAAAAGGACACTTGAAATCCTGGCATGTCAGTAGTCTCTACCATGCTACCTCACCTCTGGTCAGATAGCACTTTAGAATTTTTCTGTTGGGTTTTCATTCCCAAGGACATAACTCCCAACTCAACTGGAAGTCATGGGGTCATTAAGACCATGCTTCCTTTATATTCTCCAGAATGCCTATCATAGATCTATAAGCGTTTAGCATGCGTTCTAAGGACCACCTGAATTGAGATGACATTTAGTGGCATTAAACTCAAAATCCAAAATGGTAAAGATGAGGGAAACTTGGCTTGGTTGAAAGAACTAACAGTTTGGCCTCAACCTGAGTTGAAAGAGGGACTATTCACTCTATCATACCCTTCCCACACCCAGGAGAGTGCTTTAGATACAGCAGGTGCTCCACAAATATTTGTTAAAAGGACGGATGAAAGGCTAAATACATTAACGCAAACTCAGGCAGTGTTATGCTAGAAAATAATGCTCCAGTGACAAGAAGCAAACAGTTTATTTTTCATTCTGTCTTCGTCAGATATCTGGGGTACCATGTCTATTTCTAGACAATCTAATTGAAGAGAGGCATTGCTAACTAGAATCCTGTGGGGGATAGACCAAAATTGTGAGTGTTCCAGAAATAGTATTAGACACCAGTGGAGTTCAACCTGATGGAGAGATGAAGGGGGGGTATAACAACAGCCTTGCAATATTTGGAGGGCCGTCATGCAGAAGAAGGAACAGAATTGCTTTACGTACTCTAGCAGATAGTGCTAACGGTTGGGAGTCCTAGCTCAGAATAAGAAAGTGCTTTCTTACAATAATTAGTGTCCCGTGCTGGAGTAGGCTAACTGAAATGGTTGTACACTCCCTTCCAATGGCATTTTTTTTTTTTTCCGGGCAGGTAAAGGGTAATCACATAGCAGGATATTGTAGGGGAGATTTCTGAATTGAGAAGAAGATTGAACTGAGGAAGTGTTTTTAGTGCAACTAGATTGCAACCCATTAGTGGAGCCATGAAATCAATTTGGTGGGTCCCGACTGGCGCTTCTTTCTTTTTTCCGGTGAATTAGAATACAGTGGAAAGTATCAGAGAGCATCGCAGGTCACAGAGATGCAAAGATAAGTGCGGTGTTGAGTAGCCTATTTCGGAACCATGTTTACATATGTATGAATGTACCTACCGGGCCACAGCGTGACATGCTCTTCTTACCATGGGTTGCGATCGAAATTGTTTGAAACCCACTGCACCGAGACCTTTCCCAGTTTTCATATCTGGTGTCTAAGAATGCTTGTCTCTGTTGCAGAGGTCCAAAATTGCTGTCTATGAGAAAATGTGGTCTTACATGAAATCAGCAGAGCCATCTGTGTTTACCAAAACAACAGCAGACGGAGTGGCCCGGGTGCGGAAGTCCAAGGGAAAGTTCGCCTTCCTGCTGGAGTCAACCATGAATGAGTACATTGAGCAGAGAAAACCGTGTGATACCATGAAAGTTGGTGGAAATCTGGATTCCAAAGGCTATGGTGTGGCAACCCCTAAAGGCTCAGCATTAAGGTGGGTGGAATAATATAACAATATCCGTGTTGTTATAGTATTCCACCTACCCTGATGCATTTTGTTGTCATTTTCTTTCTTGTGGATTTTGAGGTAACTTTTAAAAGTTTAAAATCTACAATATTCCATGGAGTTAAATAAGACGGTAAATTATGGTTTCATCTATTTAATGCATCCATTTTTTTTTAATGTTCTCTCTCTGTGTTGTCCTCTCTGACTGTTTGTTGCTGTTTTAATTTTACAGTTCAACGGCTTTTTCAATTTAAATGGTAAAAGCCAAGTTATGGTGCCATATGTGACGAATGTTAATTGCATGGATGTGGTGTTCTTGTTACTTTTTTTCTCAAAGACAACTTCCCCATCCCGCACACTTCGGTTTTGAGCAAATGTTACCCTCCATGCCACCTTCCAATATTTAACCCTGTATTCGCTGTACAGACATTTTTCTAGCTCCACGTTCTGTGAAATTTAGCCAATTTGTCCTCTTGTGCTCCTTTTTATACGTTAACGATTTCCTACGCATTTGTGCATTTTCTTACAAGTTATGTTTTATCGTTTCAAGAAATGCTGTTAACCTGGCAGTATTAAAACTGAATGAGCAAGGCCTCTTGGACAAATTGAAAAACAAATGGTGGTACGACAAAGGAGAGTGCGGCAGCGGGGGCGGTGACTCCAAGGTCAGCCTCAATGTCACCACAACCGGGTACCCTTAGTGACGAGTAATCGGCAAGACTGTTATCTTATTACTGAGGAGAGAGCACAAGACGCACACAGAGAGTGGAATGACCAGGTTATTCCGCTGCCTGGCAGCTTTGGGAACCAGAAAGACTCCGGGGCACTGCCCGCATTTTTGATCTAACTTGGGTCCCTTCTTAAACTCCCAGACAGAGGCTCCCCCTCCACACCCCTCCCTTCCCCTCACACGCCAGACCGGTTGCCTTATGAAGGCCACGGTGTGGGTCTCCACGGCCTAGGCTCTCAAGAGCCCAAGGCTTTTCCTTGAGACTGTCCCCGCCTGCCTCACATGAGCGGTGTGAGAAGTCAAATCTATCTACTGAAAAGTCGGGTTACGGCCTTTTTTTTCCCCCTAAGGCATGATGGTTGCTCACCGAGGTTGATTGGTTGATTAGAGTTGCTTTCTTCAGTCGTGTGTATGAGTGATGAGATGTTGTTCTTCGTATGCGGTGGCCTATTTAAGCTGGCCCCACTTAACTTGAAAAGCCAAAGAACGAGCTCGGTTTCAAGTTAAATGGGGTCTTTCTTCAGTAGGCCACCCCATATACAGACTCGGCAAAGATATTTTGTATCTTTAAACAAGCGCGTCGCCTAACCGTGATACTCCATGTGTGTGAATCCCTGACTTGGCTTCTCCTTAGCCGTGTTCTTGGTTCAGGTAGGTCTAATTGTTATCCAGGCTGCCATCATGAGAAAACCCATCTCACTTGGCATTCCTTTGGCTCCATAATGCTCTTCGGGACTAGAAAGAACGAATAACCCTCATCCAAGCAACGAGAAGTAGTTGCAAGCTCAGAAGCCATGACAGCAAGTAGTGGAAGGACACGTTGGGTAAGTACAGGAGAGGACCCGAGAACACAACCCTCCATGACCCAAAGGGCATGACAATTATATTGAAGCATGTAAGATCGACTCTTGTACAACCAAGATACCATGGGCATCTCTTAAGGTGAAGAACAGTGTTTCCCACACACAGGCCAACAGACAGGCAAGCCAAACCTTTTCTCCTTCGGAGACAATGGTTACACCTCTGCTCTCCTCTCTCTCTCTCCATTCCGCAGGATCCTGATGGAAAAGTTAGTTTGCCAGTCTGCAGGATAACATGGGTTTGGAAACACTGATACAGAGCACAGAGCACTTTCAAAGTGATAAATTCAAATACAACTTTCTTCAACACATAATCTTACCAGGCATTGGTGAGGTCTTTTACTGTAAAACCTTGATTAACCAGAACTCACCTAACCACTACCCCAACTAACTGAATTGCCCCTCCTCAGTACTCCACACTGATGAGAAAGCAGCAATAGTACCAAAACAGAAGACTGCAACGAATTGATCTTTTGTTGTTGTTGTTAATCATTTGCCACGAGATGA
The DNA here is from genome assembly GCF_023721935.1 of Panthera uncia. Lineage (NCBI taxonomy): Eukaryota > Metazoa > Chordata > Mammalia > Carnivora > Felidae > Panthera > Panthera uncia. The sequence goes on from NC_064817.1 coordinate 96,853,673, forward strand.
CCTGTGGTTAGGTCACGTTCAGCTTTGTCTCCCATATCTTCTATCTGGATTGACCCTCAAACATTAGAGGCTGCTTCCCGGAGGCGAGAAAGTGGATACAAGCATTTTGAGGAAAAAAAAAAATGTCATTAGCCAAGAATGAAACAAAATGAGTACTCTTATCGAAAATTCCATTCATCCCTTATGGATTCCAATTAATCAAGGTTTTACCGTGTGTCAGAAAGCAGTAACTTCCTTTCCCACCAGTGTGAACTGATGACAATCACAGTTTAGCCAAGCTTTGGGCTCCTTTGAGGTTTACAATGGCTAACCTGACACCTAGAGTATTTAGCACCTTCTTCTTGGTCTTTTTCTCATGTTGTTAGCAGGCCACGGAGAACCTAATTAGATCATGCAGGATGAAACCCGAGCTGGATTGGATACACTGCTCTCGAGAATTCACTCAGCATGGTTACGAAGGAGCCATGGACTGTGTCAAGATCCACATGATGCCAAGTGCCCAGAAGTTTTCAAATAACCAGATGTGTGATGTTACACAAACCAAAAAAATCTGCATGTATTTGGCCGAATGTTTACTTTCCACCCAGATGTTTTGGTATATCATGAAGACCCCTAGCACTTTAGACCAGCTATTTGCTAATTACAACGAGCAATCAAGCTTTTCTCTTTCCTCAGCTGATGCTGCTGCAAAGTTATCAAGTAACTTTATTGCCAGCCCACGATTTCCAGATTATCTGATTTTTCATATGCAAATAGAGAAAGATCTCAGTAGAGCCTAAATGTTTCCAACTTCTTTGGCGTTAGTGCTACCTGCCAGGCATCTCTCAAATCGCTTGTTTTGGTCATCCCTCCGGCCAGCCTTTTGAAATAAGTCAACCCTTTTCTCAGCTCTGGATAATAGTAAGATGAGTGCTGCCTATGCAACGATTGCTTATTCTGTTTCCGGATTACAAGGAGCTTGCCTTTATCTTCTTCCTCCTTGCTACCTACGGTTCTCTGGGAGTGAGCAAGAGTATCGGGAAAGGGGCCAAGAGAGGTTTGTTAAGCAAATGAAGACTTTAGACTGTCAGTTGAAGTTTTTCCTTAAGAGAACAAATTTTTTTCTCAAATGTCGCAAGCATGTGTTAGATACAATCATATTGGTCACAGGCCTATCCGCTGAAGTATTTCTCACAAGGACCTCCACTGTGGCAACGTAGTATAGTGAGTTTGAATTACAAAACAGACGTAAAGTAATAAAACCGTCCTTCTTCAAACCTGTTTTGTAATTTAGGACTTTCCCATTCAGACAGTCCTTCCCCTCCGTCAGTCCAGATCCATGCAGTTTAACTGAATTAGTAAAATGGCTTGGGAATTACACTTCCTGATTGTATCCCATCCCCAGTTAACATGACAACTGACTGTTGAATATACACCATCATTTCACAGAGAATGAGACCCAGAGATGGTGGTGACTTTGAGAAGGTCACACAGCTAATGCTGCCACAAATCTCTGCTGACTTTCAGGGTCACCTCTTGCGATGATACTGCAGACAGCAATTTATCACATGTACCCATCCAATGAGCAAAGTGAATCTGATTGCATGTGATAGATTTCCCTAAGAATCAGGTTCATTCACAACTACCTGGCTTACGAGGCAAATGGCATATTTAAGCCATTTCAGCCCTCAGTACTGATTACTAAAAATGACAATAATCACAAAGCCTGACATTTATGAGTGCTTTTACTTTTGCAAAAACACTCCTACACCTATTATCTCTGAAACGGGGAGAGGTGGAAAAACCTGTAATACTTATCTCTCGGTCTCTCTCCTGCAACCTTAAAATAACGCTAATATGGGCAGTTATGTTAAATTGCTGACTTTAACCCCCTGGCATGAGCCGTCATGCGTTCTGAGCCTAGTCTCAAAAAGTTACTCCTCTTTGGAAGGAACCAGCAATATTTTCGGGCTGTTTTAAATGTGCACGTGCCCAAACTAATGAAATAGATATTTACTTCATTTTTGAATACAGGGGATTAAATTAAGACAAGGTCAGTCACTGAGGTGGCCCCTGAGCCAGACCTATAGGCTAGAACTGAAATACTGCTTGGTTTCACCAGTTTCCTGAACCTGGGCTAATAGGACCCCAACAAGTCATACCTGATCCTTCCTTGATGGACTACAAATGTACAGGCAAGGATCATGAAAGTTGGAGGTGTGGTCGGGGAATTTTGAACCTGCGAATCACCCTTTGTGTTAGCGCGTTATCGCGGCGTGTGCGCAAATTCGGTAATTAAGAGCCAGTAGGTTGTTTCGGTAATAAACCCCAAGCACCAGGGCTTTGTGACACAGCCAGCGAAAGCCTGTCGCTGTGAATCACAGCAGAATGGGGATTTAGCTGCTGGATGACCACATAAGCACAGTCAGCCTCCCTCCACAGCTGCCCGTCACCTCAGACTTTCAAATTCTTCTGATCTGCCCCCACCCAGCCTGCTTCACTCCCTTACTCTTGGGGAAAGGGCACCAGCTTAGCTTTCCTGAGTAGACTTACCTTACTAGAGGGGGTCTGGTCTGTGAAAGAAGCTATCTGTGACTGGAGTGACAAGGCGTTATGGACCCTACCCTACCTCACCCTAAAGTGGCCCTGGCTTCAGTTCCATCTAGGGATTCAGACTTCCAGTGTCTGTATGTTGCAAGCTGGAAACCGGCAGGCTTTGTGCTTTGGGGGAACATTGGAGCAGAACGTTTAAATGGAACCATTCTGAACCCCTTGACCGGAAGGAGAGCTGTATGATAGGTGCCTTAGCTTGCAAGGCGTCTAGGGAAGTAAGCGATGACGATGCGATATGCAGTTAAACTTTGATCGATTAAAGAAGTGGTTGAATGATCATTATGATTTCTAGGATATCGATAGAGAAATGCAGCGGGGTTATATTCAAAACTATACAGAGACTAGAATAAACTAACCAATGTGACCCTAGGGAAGGAAGCGCTTAGGGAACTTGCCATCAGAAACTCAAAAAGTGGCTTGCAGTGAAAATGAGTTGTGTTTCTTTTCACGTGGGTGCTTTTATAGTACCTGGAAAGAGTTTGTTCTCTTAAGAAATTCAAAGTCATCCTTCCTTCTAATCGCTAGCAGACATTTTTTTAAACCTCAGGCATTTGCTTAGCAAGTCTCGTATCCAAAGATAGTAAAAAGTTGGAAGTTGGTGGTACTTAGATGAATGAGGTGGTGCTATGTTTCCCATATGTATAAATGAGATCCTCCGTTTTGTGTGTATTTCTTCTTCCATGTATGTCTACAATCCTCCTCTCCTATGCCGCCGTCTCTTAACCGCTTCTCTTCCACACCCAGAATTCTTTGACATTCTTGGGCCTTGGGTAACGGATGTGAATCTACATCTGCCTTTTACCTGCAACAAGATGGACCTTTTATTGGCAGGAGCCATCCCTAAAGGTAGACATTTTGGATGCCCAGGGTTAAGACGGATCCCAATGACTCTTTATTGACACTGTTATGTGTGTAGGCAAGAATCATTACAGATCGATGGCACTTCCTGGGTCTTAGAAGAAGTTCCTGTGAATCACCGAGGCTGGTTTGGGATCAAGGAGTAGGGTGAGTATGTTATGCTCTTCGTTGGTTTGCATGTCTCTGTGCTGGTGCTGCCTCCTGGAAGTATGAAGAACCTGACAGTTTTCTTTCCTGGTAGTGACTAAATTTGCTCCTTGAACTTACTCAGGTCTTCTTCCCAAGAGCAAACCCTCACTTTCTCTCAAGTGGCTGCTTCAAGCAAGGGACCTTTTTGCCTTAAGAACTGAACCAGTCCAGTGACTGCCAAAACCATTGATTTTGCCAGATGGTGTTAAAGAATAAATTCTACCACCGGAAAAAAAAATGTAATCCAGAAAAAAAAATTAATTAATCCATTCTCATGATTTTTTTTTAAATTGACTGCGTGGCCTTAACATGATTTCTATGATTAAGACATGATTAGTTGCCTTTGGTGTTATCCTGATAACTTGAATGTGTTTCTTATTGACAAATAATGACCAAATGTTCAACACCAGAGCTACAGAAAGAGCAGCAGGAGTGAAAGGCCTGAAGGTAAGGATGCTATTGTACGATTGCCAAGAGGAAAGACACCGCTGCCGCTGCCGTGGCAGAGTGAAACGGTGTGTGTCTATACCCTTTCTGCCCCACTAAGACCAAATCGTTTGGTTTCCTTTCATTTGGAGAGAAGGTTATAGAACCACACTCTCCGAAAGGCAAGACAGCCATGGAAAAGAAACATGAAAGATTTGAAATGATTGAAATACATGCACTGTGGGAGGGGAGTTGGTGGAATGGGGGTGGGGGGTAAAATTTATGGAGAACAATTGAATTCCATTCTCTTTTGACTTTCTAGAGAGCGGTATAGCATTTGGCCCTTGGCACATGAGGCAAATCCCCATTGGTCACAGGTGGCAAAAGTGTGTTCCAAGTGCTAAATTCACCTGAAAGCTTCATTTCATCTGGCCTTGAAGCAAATATTTCTCAAAATATAAAACTAAGGCAATAGCATACTTTACATTTAAAAGAAAGAGAGGGAGAGAATGAGAGGGAAGAGACGGACTCTGCTGGTGCGTCCTGTCTAGTAACATCACTGCTGGAAAGTGCAGATAAGTGGATGCTGGAATGCGTGCTAGGAGAGGGCGGTATGTGCCCTGGCATGGCAGCAAGTAGTCAGGTTTCAGATCTGATATCCAGACCCCATTTGTTGTGATCTAATGGCGTGTAAGCTAAGACTGATTATCTTTCTATGGCTCACGGTCAAGAGAGGCCTATGGGGGGCCGGGGGGCCGGGGAAGAAAGAAGATGCTGGCACCCATCATATTCAACTCTCAGTGAACGTTTTGCCTAGAGTCGGGGGCATGAACTCGACATCTTCAGAAACACATGTCATGTGGGTTTCCGATCTAATGTGAGATCAGTTTCTGTCTTCTCAGTCTATGCTTTTCTTTCTCGGTGCCACTGGGATGGACCAAAGGAAACACATTTATACATAATAAAACCCAACCAAATTCGATAGTTTGAGTTTTTAATGGATCTCAAAACAGAGTTTTCCAGTGCATCATGTCCGTTATGACTTGGGGAAATACCTGTGGCCACGTTTTAACCAAAACTATTGTCTCCAGATGCTTAGCAACTTCCCTGAGCCCCTTCTCTCCATCAGGGATGAATTGAGTGAGTCTTCCCAGACAAATTGGGGTGTGTGAGACAGTCCACGAGCAACCATGGTTTTGGATTCCTGTTCCACATGGAGAGGTTGGACAAAGGCCGGGTTTGGCAGAAATCATCAGTGAAATTCGCAACTTGTAGATTCAAGGGGTCTATCCCGTTGAATTTGAGAGATTATCATCTGGAAATGCACTGGCTTCACTCACATATCCACAAGTGACTTCTGTAGCCCAGATGCTCATCAATAGGTTTCAGTCACTAGCATTGTTAGGCCCTTAGTAAAATGACTCACAGCTTTCAACTCCCGATGTTATATGCATGCATTATTGAATTTGCTCTTTGCACTTCTATTAAATTATGATCTCATTAGCAAGGAGTTAAATCGGTTTGAGCTACATTTGTGAACTACACAGATATAAATTCTCACTCAGAGGGAGCTTCTAGCAACTAAGCTCTGCATGACTGCCAATCATCAGGGCTGCCCCTGGGGACTGAGGGTTGCTTGGGTGGCCAGAGCCCAGTAATGCCAGCAGTCATAGGTACGTGCTCCCAGGTTGTGGAGAAAGCTCACGCTGACCCAAGGGTAGAAGAATCGAAATAAACCCTCATTCTCCTAGAATCCTACATCCAGAAAGCCCTGTGAAAAGAATCAGATAGAGACTTTTTTTTTAAGACTCCAGATTCTGGTATAGTCTAGGGCATATTTTGAGCTGCAGTGACCTCCAACAGCTACCGTACGGAGAGGTCACATATCCCAAGATAACCAACAGAAAACAACATGAAGGACCTCAGAGCAAATCCTTCCATCTAGCAAGGAATCCTCTCCTGCTTGGTCATCAGGTGGCTTCAACTTAATAAATCAAGACCTACCTGGGCAGAGCTGTCTACAGCTGCCTGTGTGCACATGCCTGTGATTTCCCGAGTGATGCTAGGAGTTTTCCAGAAAAAGCTAGGGAAGGAAGCGAGCGATTGGGAAAGGTGAGTTGTCACCATGAAAACCTGAAAGATCTCCAGCAGAAAAGCCAGTGAAAGAGACGATGGATATCCTCCCTCCACCAGGCTGCAGACAGTTCTAAAAAGTCACCCCCCAAAAATCACTAGGTACCAAGAAGCAAGTGTCAGTAACTTGGAGTGAGGTTTAGATGAGGCATAAGGCGAGGGGAGGGCTTCCAGCTTAGGTTGTGATAAGCTTCCATTTTCATCATCCGGACACTGTGTTTGTTAGAGCAGTTTCTTAATTATGCAAATACACCACCCTTACTCATCTATTTCTTTTACTTCTCTGTGAGCTCCTTTTCTTTCTCTGTAACCTACATATTTACCCATATATCTATCCCTCTCCCTCCTAAGGGCGCCATTGAAGATCTTCTGGAGTCATTAATTAAGCAGACATTTGCTCTTTAGGTGTCCCCGCTCAGAGACGAGAAGTGAAGCCACTGAGAGCAGGATGTATCCCACAGTCTCTAGGGTAAACAAATTGTACTGCACCCCAGGTTCCTATATTTTTCAGGCTCAGAGACATATATCTACAGTACAGATTTTTATACCAACCCTTCCAGGATCGTCATTTGGAGGAATCAGCTTGGTCATTAACTCACTAGGCCATTTTTTCTTCTTTCCCCCTCTGGCGAGACTCCACACCCTCCCATCACTCTGCACATTTCTCTCTTTGTTCATGACTCCAAACTGCCTATTTTGGGCATTTCCTGAACTTGAAATTGAAAAATAAATAAATTGGACACTTCTTTGGAAATAGAGCAAAAATTTTCGTTACTTTTTTTTAAATAAATAGTTCCTACCTTCACAGAAAAGAAAATGGTCTTCTTGTCCCAAAATAGTCTCCAGATGCAATGCTGGCCATCACTGAGAGAACATTGAACTGGTTGGCACAACCCAGGAATGAGCTGGGAACCTGGACAACCGCCACCTGGGGCTGGATGCTTTGGATTAGTGAGCACAGTCCTTTGTAGCTGAGGTACTGCCCAGTGTGGATGGCAGAGATAAGCAAAAATTTGTATCAGCCAGTTAGGGTTGTTGTTGTTGTTGTTTCAAAAGTAGAACTCCTTTTCACGGCGCTACGAATTATAGGACTACCTCTATTAAAAGAGAGCGAAAGAGAGATGCCACTCCATGCCTGTCCCCCATGCTCAGGATCCACTGTCCCACCACAGCTCAGAACTGCCCTCACATCCTTTTAAATGACTCTCTAACTCACATTTGCTCTTACCCTCTCCATCCGATCCACAATCCATATACATTTCTATGACTTGGGCACGGCACACACCGTTCTCTCCTTGCGGGAGCTTTACACTCTCTGAACATTGTTTAAACAAAATGGAACAAAGGGTTGGAGTTTGTAAGTAGTTACTCTGGTTCATTTCCCATCTCTCAAGAACCTTTGTATTTTAACGAGGAATGATGTCCACAAGTAGAGGGGTGTGATTCTCATGGTGGAATTTCAGGTACCCGTGAGGAAAATAGTTTGGGACAGCGGGATATTCCCAGACCCCCTGAAATTACATCACCAACTCTCCTGTTCGCTCCCTGAGCCTCCTGACCCTTGCCTTTGTCTTGGGAGGGCTGTACTCAGCAGAAGGTTCGTAGCCAGCCCTTCAGAGGGGAGAATGCCTGACTAATTTCCATGATAGGAATCTGACCTACTTTTTAAATTCTTTCTGTTCTCTATTGAGGTGAGTACAATAAATATTTCTGACTTATAATTCTCTTAGGTACTAGTTAAGGGCCTGCAGTAATTGCTGTGAAACATTCCCCTGGAGACATATAGCCGCAGCACGCTGAACGGCCTGCTGCAAGATATGCCCTTGCTAGGCTGAGAGCTACTTGGAGTACGGTGGTCCCCAAAGACAAACTTCATTATGAACATCCAAGCGCAAAGAACAAATCTAAGGAGCACTGCTACCCTTTTGTGTGTTCCATTGGAGAATGCACAGTGCAGAGTTGAATATACAGTAATTTGCCCTCTGGCCAGCCCCATAATTTGCTGTGCAAGTTTAAGCAGATTTCTTAACCTATCTGTGCTTCAATTTCTTCACTTACAAAGTAGAGACCATAAATCTACCTTCTTAGAGTAATCGTTAAGCTCGAACAACAATAATTATGATAATTTTGTAAAACACCAGGCTGAAAACAAAGCACTAAAAGAGTTATCTACTCAAAACAAGTATTTGTTGAGAGAAAGATTCTAAGCAGGGATGCAAATACCTAAGCCATGGTCCCTGCACTTGGAAAGCACACGGTCTAGTGGGAGTTACAAGACATGGGTATAAATTATAAGGCCAGGAAGAAGATGAAGGAGGGAAGAAAATATTGAGGTGGGGAGAAATGGTTTCATGGGGAAAGTGATGTTTAAAATGACCAAATGCCCACCTAATTCCTCTTTCTTTAAAATACCGAATTGTGTGTGTGTGTGTGTGTGTGTGTGTGTGTGTGTGTGTGTGTTGGGGGAGGGTGTCAACACATTCATTTGATTTTGATTGATCTGGGCAGTACATCCAGTAAGGTACAGTAAGAGAGAAAACGGCAGTTTTGCTCTGCCATCTCGGAAATTTATTCCCCCCTGCAGCAACCAACAGTTCTAGGAGATTTGGGCCTTTAAAGTATTTTCTTTTCTTGGCAGCTATCCTCACCTTGTTCAGTGGTATTATCTGTGATTTCTGATGACCGTTTTCATACTCCTTGGCTGCGCTGCTGCTTGGAATGTTTGTTTTTCTCCTTCATTTTTATTTAGAAGTTCCCACACGCCCATTGGTTTGCTGCAGATTTCATAAGCCCTGCGATTTTCTTTTTCCCCAAAGACTAAACTTCTAAAAGTATATCATTTGTCAGATTTCTCTAAAGTCCCTGGGCATTGGATGAGGTCTGGCTGCTCTGGGACAAGCTCGGCACCGTTGACACTCGGGGCTTAGTTGTGGCCGCTGTCCTGTGCCAAGTAGGGCGTTGAGCAGCATCCCTGGCCTCTGCCCACTAGATGCCCGCAGTGTCCCCTCACCCAGCTGTGACAATGAAAAATGACTCTAGACTTTGCCAAATATCCCCCTGGAGGACAAAATGACCCCTGATTGAGAACCATTGCACTAACTTCACCTCCACTGTGACCGCGGAGGCCATAGCGACGGAGAGCAGTTAGCTGCCATTCTGTGGAAGCCACCGGATGGCCCACACCAGGGACAGGCCATTTGTCAGAAGTAGGACCCCAAATCGCTGGCCTACTGAGCCTGGGTTTTGGTAAGAGCGGACGGTGGCAACCCAGAACAGGCCCCGGCACGGGAAAAGCCTCCCATCCTCCAAAACCAGTGCTCCTCAAACTTTCTTTTGTTCCAGGACCCCTTTACACACTTAAAAAGTATAGGGAACTCCAAAAAGATTTTGTTGATGTGTGTCCTACTAATATTTACCGTATCTGAAATTAAAATGGAATTTAAAAAGAATGTACTCATTAATTTATTTTAAAAATAAAAAACCCAATATATGTTAACATAAATAACATGCTTTTTATGAAAACTAACTATACTTTTCCAAAACAAAATTAGTAAGGAGTCCCATGATTTCCAAATCTCTTTAATATCTGGCCTCCTATAAGCGAATCGGATTCTCTTCAATTCAATTCAAGCAATTCATTCAATTGCTTTTTCATTGCAATATCACATGTCATGAAGCCTCCAGGAAACGCCACTGTACCTCATGAGACAATAAGAGCGAGAAGGGTGAGGGATGTCTTAGTGTTATTATAAAAACAGTTTTGACCAGGCAGACCCTCTGATGAAAAGGTTTCAGGGATTTCTCCAGGGGTTCTTGGACCACACGTTGAGAACGATTACTCTGAGCTAACATGTAACAAACACTATTATCAACCTCGTTCCCTTGATGGTTGACAAGCTTCTTTAAAACCCAGGATCTCTAGAGAGAGATCGCTATTTGGACCATAGTGTGAGTGCCTTAGACCAGTCTGCTCTGTTCCTGGAGATCTAGTGAGAGCCACTGTACTGAAGAAATGGGGTGAAGTCATTTGAAGCACATAGTTCCTTGAGGGAGGACAGGGACTGGTAAGGACTTAGAGAGCAGGATGAGGACACTGTGCCCTTTGCAGGAAGACAAGGAGAAGCACAGAAAGGGGAAAGAACATGCTTTGTGATTTTTCCTGTGGTCCTGATGGAATCGGGCACCCAGGTGCTATTGGGAAGCATCCCCCTGCCATCTGAGCCTGTGTGCCAGTGAGCACTGGGGGAGAGGTGGTGATAACACAAAACCTATAAGGGGAAAGGAGAAACCAAAGGGGGCCAGACAGCGGGAAGCAGGGGAGAAGGCGGTTCCAACACTGATCTCAGGGCCACAAATGGCCTGTCCGTCCTTTAAGTCTTAGACTTGGGGTGCCTGGGTGGCTCAGTCGGTTGAGCGTCCGACTTCGGCTCAGGTCATGATCTCACAGCTCGTGAGTTCGAGCCCCGCGTCGGGCTCTGTGCTGACAGCCCAGAGCCTGGAGCCTGCTTCTGCTTCTGTGTCTCCCTCTCTCTCTGCCCCTAACCCACTCACATTCTGTCTCTGTCTCTCTCAAAAATAAATAAACATTAAAAAAAATTTTTTTTTAAAGTCTTAGACTTGGGGCACCTGGCTGGCTTAGTTGGTAGACCGTGCAACTCTTGATCTCAGGGACATAAGTTCAAGCCCCACATTGGGTGTAGAGATTCCTTAAAAACTAAACATTTTTAAAAATAAACAAATAAATAATAAATAAATAAATAAATAAATAGGATTAAAAGTCTAAGAGTTAACTTTCACTGCCAAGAATATTTTAAAGGGGCTCAAAGTTTTATTTGAGTATCTTTTGTGGCTTTGCATCCCAAGCAAATCTGGTTGGCATTTGAGAAGGCTAAGGTTCTGGGCAATGATTGAAGGAACTTGTTTAAAGTATAAAAAAGACCTCAATTTGCCGGTGAGATACAAAATGCAGATGTCCTGGCTGCCAGGCCCAGCACCAACCGAGAAAGGGTCATCTCTGTGACACTCAAGGTTTACGGTTTTTCAAATCTCAAGTACTCTGCAATTGCATATTGTTTTAAATGATGATACATTTCTCAGAATGTCTCAGGATGAGATGGTCTCTCTGCTCTCGACAGCCAAGGGGGAAAGAAAGGAAACAGGCTTGGGGTCTGTCAGAGTCTGATAGAGGCCAGATCTCTGGGACTATAGAAAGTCTTACCAGTGAGTGGATATGTTGGTGGGTCCAACTTATCCCAGATAAGCTAAGAAACTCTATGGCATGTCCATAGTAACAGAAACGTGTCTGCTTTCCTTCTCGTAAGTTGGTGGCATTCAGAATAACACGCTCTGGTATTGGCAGTATTGCTCATGTGAATCTGAACACTCGGTAGTTTATTGCCTCGTAACACAATTATGCCACCCTCTCTATATAATGCATTTTTTATCTGAAGTTGTGAGAGATGCTTGATTTAAAATTCATTAGCTCTAGAAAGATGACAAGGTAAAGGTCATTATTCCTATTTTCCAGCTGAAGAAATTGCGAAGGGAAGAAATCTTAACCTGGGGACCAGTAGGGTTTCCTGCGTTTGCTCAGTGGCTCTGACTGCAGGCCTTGCACTTTAAGAGGTGGAGGGCTAGGGAGCCATGGCTGGCCTCCTGGGGATGCAGCAGCCTCTCAGTTGAAGCAGTCTTCTCTTACTAGAACAGCTTACCTAAAGTGTTCCTCTACGATACTACCCACAGTTGGCCATTTTAGACCGGGCCATATTAATAATCCGCTTTTAAACAACCTGCTTCACCCTCCGGTCATCTGAGCTGACGGCAGACCTTCGGCCATATCAGAGAGACAGCCAGTCAGTAGCAAAAAGAAGCCACGGGCCAGTTCTGTTGTTGTTGAAAGCGCCCCCATCCAACACTCAGAGCTCCACGTTATGCTATCACTCCTAAGACCGGTCCGTGCATGAGGGTGGAGTGACGACACGTGTATAGTACGGTTCTTTCTGAGATCACGTGCATCTGGGCGACAGCTGTGTGTACTAAACGACAACTGGTCAGAAGGCATGTTACTCACGTAGAATCCATATCCTATTCCATTCAGAGTCATCCCTTTGTCTGGTTCCGCATACGGAAACGCTTCCCCTTCCAGCCCCATCCCCTTCCCCACTCCTCCATAGAACTCGCTTTCTGTCTGGAAGTACAACAAGACACCCGGTTAGATCAAACCTAACCCACCTCCGTCACAAAGCTACCGCAAGCTGCCGCCGACGATTGTCACCTGAGGGGAGACCCCCCCCTCACCACACACAGCCTATCCGAGGAGTGCCTTTGTTTTTTCCTATCCTCATTATTTAACAGTGTGTGCCGATTACTCAAAGCGATATGGGCAGGCCCTGGTAAACATAGCGTTGCTGTAGTGTTAACTTTTTATAAGGTAATGCTCAGGTTGCCTGCAGTGTCTAAAATTACTCTGTGGCCAGGGCCCCCTGCTTTATCGCTTTCTATAGTTTTAAAGTAGTTTGAAGCTTGAATAACATAAAATAACATAATATAATGTTATTTATGTTATTTCCCACGTGAAGAACGCCTGTAAACCTTGCAGTATTGAAACTCAGTGAACAAGGCATCTTAGACAAGCTGAAAAACAAATGGTGGTACGATAAGGGGGAGTGTGGAGCCAAGGACTCCGGGAGTAAGGTCAGTCGCTGAAGGTCTTTTTGTACTGATTAGCAATCACGTTTTGAACCACTGTTTATTTTCCACCCCCAAACGGCTTTCCTTCCCAACACACACTCCCTGACACAGTGGGACCCCTTTATAACACCGGCGCTAAAGAGACCAGGCCCACAGCAGCCTCTAGGCCTGCCAGGTGACATCAACCCTTGACCCGGAAGGAGCAATTGTTGACATGGCCACGCAATCCGGCCCAACGCACTTCCAAAGCTGTAAAATACCGAGCTGTGTTATAAAGGGGTTTTACTGTATTTCACATTTCGAAAGCTCAAAGAGAAAAATCTAACAACCACAACAACCCCTCCCCCCCTCAAAAAAAAGATCCATTTGTGACAGTACTTTTTCTTTACCTGTTACCGTGTCAGAGACTTTATAGTTGTAAATTCCTTTGGTTGTTAATATATTATGTCAATCCCATCTGAAAACAGTCAAAGAAATAAATAACCAAGACTGGTCTCTGTAAGCAGAATGCTTAGTCTCCTCCCAGCTGCTATCGTATTGAGTTCAACCTCTATTTGGATCTCAAATATAATTAAGTCTGTCACACTCCTCTCTTCCAAAGGTGTCATTTGAATCTCTGTACGTAATACTTTTGAAATTGAGTCGCATGCTCCTTAAGGGTATACATTGTCAGGATAACATCACATTGAGAAGCATGAAACACTCTTCCCCGCCTCCTTCCTGCCCCCCTTTGCTCCCCTAAGAAAGTTCTTTTTAGTTTCAGTTTTTTGCCTCGCCTTTTTTTGAACTAATATTGTGGTATCAGTTAATTCATTTCATGAAGTGCCACTCATTTTCCCTGTGCCGTGAACCATTTTGCTACTGGTTTTCCACAGCCCACAACGGGAAATTCTGTGAAGCTTAAATGCAAAGAACGCAAAACTCTTCCTTGTTGCTACAGCACAGCATGGGTTCTGTCAAAGGCCACGTCTCCCCCGTCAAATACCGCATGCATAGAACAATCTCCTGGCAGAGGGAGGGTTACCAGGACTGGTCCATCTCCAGATGGACTGTGGAACCTCCTGGCAGATAGCCTCACCAGCCTCCTTCAGGAGATGATCCACTGTCTCATCAGTGACAGAAACTCTTACCACTTCTCCAGTTACCTGTCTTTTATCCTGGAAGAGTGACTATCTGCAAGTTTATTGTGGACATAAGGCACGCATACCCCGGCCCTCCCCAGCCGTGCACTTCGATTCCTATTGGCCTTTTTATGGAGGTAAACAAGTATGGGACTGGCTCTCATAAAAATAGCAGCAGGACATGGCCACGTCATCTCTCCATTTAATTCTTTAAATGGTACCAGGACTAGGTGAGCCACAGGAGTGTTGAGCGCCAGCTTACAGCCATCAATCTGCTCACCGTGTTGTCATTTGAGTAAGATACTCAATTCACCCACTTAACAATGTGGGCATTCCATTCGATTGCAGTCAGCAGCAAAATGGTTACATTCCCTCTAAAAAGACTACAAAATGCTATTTTATTTATTTATTTTTTTCAAAGAAAGGCTCCTGGCCCTTGGTGTGTCCTACCTCAAGGTAGGGCTCAAGACACCAACTTTTTTCTTTCCATTGTTCAGCAGTTCAGTTTTTGCTCTTTCATACGGGCAGATAGCTTAGTCAGATTTGCACAGTTTGACCTGAAAGTCACTGACCGGCTTCCTCAATTCCCCCCCCCCCATTTTAAATAGAAAACAGACAAGTGTAGTATTTTTTTAATTACTCACTACATTCCCTGGAGTAAAGCTAAAAACGAGCTGGATTTATTTATTTATTTACTTACTTACTTACTTACTTACTTATTTTCATCATCAGCCTCCTGGAGAAGCTTTCTGATTGGTGTGTGGAGCCAATTCAGGACCCAGTGGGTCCTCCTGACAGTTTCCCTAAACTCTCAGGAAGATGGAAGGGAGCCAGATCTTTATGCTGTGCCCTCGTTCCAACAGCACAAAGACTTGCCGCCCTGAGGATGAGAACTTAGCAACCAGTCCCCGAAGGGAGCAATTTCTCAGCCACCAGGGGAAAGGGGAGAGCTAATAATCCCTTTTTAAACAAACCCTTGTGAAGTCACTCCCCAGATAAGAGCATCAGGCACCTCTAATATTGTCACCTGGTAGCTTAAAGACAAGCCGTTGACAAGTTTGTCACAGGGAGAACAAGGGAGAAAGGGGTGTTGCGGGCCAGAGAGGGGAAAGAGTGCTTCAAGTCCCCAAATGAGAAGAGTGTTAACATTTATAGAGATGATGCCACGGCTCAACTCTGGCAAATGGCACCTTGAGGCTGGCAGAGGAACACATTGTGCTTGTGTTTACACTTTTGCTCCCATGGCCAAGTGCTGTTTTATTTAGTTCCCTACACCATTCGGAGGCACCGAAGGAATTAAGGAGTCCAAATAAAAGAACATCTAGGTGAGGATCACAACTGTCAACAGAAGCACAATCTACCATGTTGCGGGCCGCTGTGAAACAGCAGCCGGTTGCCAGAGTCGAGCCATAACACTTACATCAATGTTTAGTTGTTTTACAACTGAGAACTATCCTATATTGTTGTCATGTGTTATAATGTCCCATTGCTTTTGTTGCCCCCAAGAACTAATCGCGTTGTTCATTTCTCTTAGGACAAGACCAGCGCTCTGAGCCTGAGCAATGTGGCAGGCGTTTTCTATATACTTGTCGGAGGTCTGGGGCTGGCCATGATGGTGGCTTTGATAGAATTCTGTTACAAATCACGGGCAGAGTCCAAACGCATGAAACTCACAAAGAACACCCAAAACTTTAAGCCTGCTCCTGCCACCAACACTCAAAATTACGCTACATACAGAGAAGGCTACAACGTGTATGGAACAGAGAGTGTTAAGATCTAGGGGTACGGTCAAGGTCTAGTAAACTAATCAGCCTTACGTGACTGTATGTGAATCTCTTTTTTCTTTCTTTGTGTTTTTGACTTCGGTGTATCGTTTCAAGTATTGTCCAGTCTTTGCAACCATTTGTTTCTCTGAAAACAATGGTTGTGCTTTCTCGTCGGGCAGTAGCGCTTTTCTAATAGCACCGTCGTAATTATACTGTGGCCTGCAACCCAAAAGGAAGAGACATTCTCTAGAGCTGCGCTGTTCCGTGGGAATATTTGTGAGCTGCACATGTGAACCACAGGTGTAATCTGAAGCGCTCTAGTAGCTACACTTCTTTAAAGCAACGCAAGTGAAATTAACTTAATGAGACATTGTATTTAACCCAATATACCCAAGATATCGTTCCAACATGTTATCGATATATAAAACGAATGAAATATTTTACATTATTTTCTTCACCCTAAGTCTTGGAAACCTGGGGTGTGTTTTATCCTCATGGCACATCTCAACGTGTCCTAGCCACCTATTGAGGGTTCGGTAGTCACATGTGGCTGCCGTTTTGGACAGCGCAGTTCTACAGAGAGCAGCCGTTCTGGAACTGATGGTAAAATGAGGAATGGAGGCAGGGCGTTGCCCCCTTCAGAAAGGCAGTGCTTCCATGGGGCACGGCGGTTCTCTTAAGTGTAAGCCTGAGACCATTTCTCGAATCTTTGAGTTCCTTTGTTGTCCGTTTCTTGGAAGCGATATTCAGGTAAGTGTCTCCCAAAGAACGGTTGAGGCTCCCTGCTGCTGGCTGCTCCAAATCCATACTTAGATAAACCTGACTGGTGCCACCTTGACTGGGAGCTACAGCCAACTCCCCAGCCTTCCTCTAACCAATAACTCAGACACGTGCAAAGGCAAGCTTGAAGCAGAATGATCACCTATCTGTCCACTCTGGAAGTGTTAAAAAGAATACAGTCTTGCTGTTATCTTCAAGTGCATCTGTCATCGCCAACATGCCTCTCTGAAAGGAAAGAGAACAATTAGCAACTTCGTAGCCCTTACTTATTTCCGGTGGGAGATTTGTTAGCTCACAAATCAACGACACCATGAATTTCCTGAATGCGCTTGAATTTCTACAAATGCAGTATTTGTGTTTTTGGTCCCGTTGTATTTCACACCGTGGAGCTAAATTCAGCCAATTTTTAAATAATATTTCATCCAAACAAATCCTGTGTCTTCACCACGGAAAGTATTATCTTGTTTGAGGAAGTTGCTTGTTGTCCTTTCCTGCTATAGACTGCAAGCCTGTGCCACAACATACCCAGTACACCGAGCTAACCCCCTGAGTGTTCCCAGCACATCGCTGATTGTACAGTACACAGGTTCATCTGTAATTAGTGTTGTTTGCGTGCAAGTGTTTAATGTTCAGGGTGCTTAAAATATTTTACTCTTGAGTAGCTTCTATTGGTCCATTACAATTTGGGGCACATGATCTGCTTTTCCGTAGGGTAGTGCTGGGTGATTTCAGCTTACCTTAATTATCCCAAATTCTGAGATACTGGCATCCAAAAAAAAAAAAGAAGAATACATCTGAAATCCTCATAACAGGTTTTCAAGTCTTTTTCACATCCATTGCCTCGTTTGAGGTAAGGGGTCGCAAAGTGTTTTCCCTTTCGTGGCAGTTCTGGAACTAGAGCCCAGACGCTCTTCCTCCTACAGTAGTCTCTTCGCAAATCCATTCTGCCTCTAACCACCGGCGGCCTGGTGGTTTCCAGGAACCTTGAAATTCCAATGGGATCCCATCAAACCGAAGGCAGATCCAAAGTCTGTGTCCCAGTTTTTTTACAAAAGAGGCACACACCTCACTTCTCATGCATTCGACACGAGGTCGTATAGTCAATCTCTCCTACTTTCCCCACAAAGACTCTTTCTGAGACAGGATCAGGACTCAGGGTCACACAGCCTCCAGACGCTCTCTATTAGCAGCCATTCCATCTGAGAATCCATGTTCTGCTGGACCACAATAGCCTCAATCTCTCATTCAAGCCTCAGAAGAGTGCCTCCTAAATGTCAGTGTGCCTTGTGAATCACCTGGAGAACTTATAAAAATGCGGATTCTGGGGCACCTGGGTGGCTCAGCCAGTTAAACGTCCAACCCTTGATCTCGGCTCAGGTCATAATCTTGCAGTTCGTGAGTTGGAGCCCCTCATCCGGCATCTGCGCTGACGGTGCGGAGCCTGCTTGAGACTCTGTCCCTCCTTCTCTCCGCCCCTCCCCTGCTTGTGCTTGCTCTCAATACATAAACTTTAAAAAAAATGCAGATTCTGATTCAGCAGGTCTGGGATGCTACCTGAGAGGCTGCACTTCTCACAGTCTCCCGGGCATTGTTGGTGCCGCTGGTCCAGGGAGCAGTAAGATTCTAGAGAAAACTGTCTCAGGGCATGTAATTTAAGGAAAGAAAAGAAAGAGGGAGGGAAGGACAGAGGGGAAAGAAAAGACAGAGAGAGAGAGAGAGAGAGAGAGAGAAAGGGAAAGAAAGAAACTTGGGGTCAGCAAACCTGTGGGCAGAATGTTGCAGTCCTGAAGTGAATGCCCTGAAGTGAAATTGCCACAACTTCTGACTTGCTCTCTTTTCTTTAGTCACCTTGGTTGATCCATTTTCTGAAGCAAAATTCAGGCTACATGACACAAAACTCACATTTTAATAGACATCAGTGCCAGTGTGGTTACGGCCCAGTTAGCTAGTACCTTGGCAACTATCCCTAGGATGAAAAGAAAAGCTGAGAAAAGCCTCTACAAACAAATCTGTCCTCTGAGCCTATGTGAAGTCCCCAGACAAGAAGGAGAAGCCTCACAGGATGCCAGAAGAATCCTTCCATGTGTCAGTCCAAGAGGCACAAAGCAAGCTGAGCAGGAAACAGAAACCTCTCTGCTGTCCTCAGCCAGTTTGGTAATGTAATGGTAGGGGAATGTTGGTTAAGTGAAGGGTGAGCCCTTTATCCATTCATCTTTTAATTCCCAGGAAGTTCTCTGAGTTGGCCTAGATCTGTCAAGGTCTATGCAGGGGCACAGAGATCAAGAGGCACCCTGAGATGTTACTTTTATTGCTAATTATCAGAGCCAGCCTTAGGAGTTAGGGGTGCCAGTAACTCTTGAGGAAACATGACCCCAGGGCAAATCACCTGCAAAAATATGATTGAGCTGAAACGTGGTTAATAAAAAACATCTTTGGGGTGCCTGGGTGGCTCAGTCAGGTATACGTCCGACTCTTGATTTCAGCTCAGGTCGCGCACTCACGGTTCTGGCATTCGAGCCCCTCGTCAGGCTCTGCGCTCTGGCTCCCTCTCCCTCTGTCCCTCCCCCACTCGCACACCTGTGCTCTCACTCTCTCTCAAAAATAAATAAACTTAAAAAAAAAACAAACACGTCCTTTGAAAGCAGAGTCATCTCTCCTTCTGTATGGGTGAGAATAGTCAGGATTATTGGACTTGTGGGAAGGCGTGCCTTAGCCTCAGAGCCAGCGCCCAGGAGGGAGCACACAGCCTCCCGACTACCTGTTGCCTCTCTGGGTTACTGACCAACTCCCGGAAGCGTGGCCCCCAAAGCGTGCCTTGGCAGGTGGCTGACTCACCGCACCCCAGGGTTGACTCTGCTAACTGTCTCAAGAGATTCTTCCCAATTTCCTCATTGCTGTCAAGAACCATTTCTAGCTTCTTTGGTTTCTTCAACAATGTTTTTGAAACGCTTCTCATTTTCAAGACCTCAAGCTGCCTGAAGTTAAAGAAAAAGATTTCCATTTTTCCTCTACGATGCTTCTGCTTAGCCTTCCCAGAATATGTTAACTTTGTTCATACAACCCATTTTCAAAAGGATCAATTTTCCTTCTGCAGCCTATGCATAGGCTGGGGCTATGGTTCCCCAGACCATTTGCTGGGGACAGTTTCCCACTTGAAGAGTTCATCTCAAGGTTACGTGGAAACCACGTTCTGGATATCTGAGGTGATGATGTTCTTTGTTCCCAGAGGACTCTTCACGGGGATACTTCATCGGTCCCCATTTAAAAGCAGGAAACAGAGGCAGTGACAGATGTAGGGGCTGTCCCAAAGTTATGCAGCTATGAAATGACATGCCATGGCCCATGGAGAGGGAGGATGGGGACTCCGATCTTTCCGCTCTAGATACAAAAATTTCTCCAAGCTTCTGAGACAAATATGACTCTGGACTCTAGAGATTCCAAGGAAGAGGTTTACCTACTTCCATGTTACTCTCATTCTGCCCTCTTTGGGGGCTTTTGGCCTGCAGGTGCGTCTTTGACATTCTTCTTGCAGACCAGCGGTGGAATGTGACTATGTCATTCCCTTGGGCAAAGCTCATTGTTAGCTCTAGACAAAAAGAAGGGCTCCCTTCGTGTACAGGGAAAGGATGGAGAAGAGGCAGAAAAGTGAAGGCAGAAAAGCGCCCTTAAGTCTTCAGAGTCAGGGGCAAATGAATCCCCTGCACTAGTGAGTGCCTCCTACAGGAAGGCAGCACCAGCATCCCAATCAGGTCCGTAATATCTGGGCAAAGACCCCACGGATGCCAGCCAAGCCCCTTCATGGGTATCACTGTTCTGGCCCCTTTCTGGAATGTGCTGTCTCTTTGAAGTCCGTGTGCTATTTTCAGATTTGAATAACTAAGCTTGTAGGTATTGAGAGAGCCAAGCTGTCACCTTTCCGGCAATGAACGGCACATTTCCTTCTCACAGTCAAATGGATTCCAGTCAAGCAAGCCACAGAACATTGTTTATCCTCTGTCTTAGGTAAACAGTCCTCTGTCATAGGGTCTGCAATCAGAATACACTCCGCGGGTTAGTTGTCCTGAATACCTACATATAAGTGCTACTAAGGCTTTCTAGTACACCTGCATCCTAAGTGATCAGTGCCCTAAGTTAGACTTCATGTAACGTCTGTATATTCCTTAGTGCAATGCCCGGTGGAGAAGGAACGTAATTTAACCTATTGCAAAGCATTTGCATCAGGTCAAAGAATTTAAGCAGACTTGTTGCCTAAAGCCAGTCAATCTGGGTGCGGCCCCAGAGATGCCCATCTGAGAAAACATTCACGGTTCTTGTCCAAGATAGACTGAGCCATGATAGACTTTGCAATCCCTACAAGAAAGCCCGTTCAAATGTAAGTTTCCCCTTGTCTTTGCAGATCCCGCCCCACTGGAGGCATGTGATGAGAGGAATCACCGAAAACGTGGCCGCTTCAAGGATCCTGAGCCAGACTTCACTCTCCCTGGTGTCGGGCATGACACGAATATTGTTGATGGTGCAATGACCTTTCAATAGGAAAAACGGATTGTTTTTCCCTTCAGTGCCTTATGGAACACTCTGAGACTCGCGACAATGCAAACCATCACTGAAATCGTTTTGCTTTGCTTGAAAAAAATTAAAATAAAACCAACAAAAAACATGGACATGCAAGATTCCAGTATGCGGAAAAAAAATCGTATTACAAAAAGTCAATTCAACAAAAGCCATTCTTTGATACCACTGCTCAGTATACAAACACCATGTTCTTTAATACACACACACACGCACGCACGCACGCACGCACACACGCACGCACGCACACAAATTTAAAATTCCAATTCAGCCAATAGGCCCATCTCAGCTAAAATAATTAATTCCTCCTGATTAAAAAAAAAAAAAATCTCTGACTCCCTGTGTTTGGGAAGACAGACTGGCATTTCTTCTAGGATCTGCTGACCAGATGTTTTTGGTATTTCCTGTTGGTAGTGATGTTCTGTGCACCCTATTTCCTTTCAACGTTGCTGAAATGTGTATATCTTTAGAATGTAAATGCAACACTTAAGAAAATTCAAACACTTTTGGAAAAGGGACTCAACCGTGACTTCTCTGTGTTCTTGAAATGGTTTTGTGCGAATGCTTTGATAACTTCCCACTCGGTGAAGGGATTCCCAGAGCTTTCGAAATGGACTTGTGTGTGTAGCAAGGGGCGAGGCACGATCAGGCGTACCTCTCGGTGCTTTCCTACAATGGATCCCGGGGCTTTCCAAGAAGCCTGGAATTGCAGCTCACAGATCTGTTTTTCTTGCTTTGGTGTGCGTTTTAAGTCGATACAGCTGAGTCTTTAGCATTGAGGTGAGGGAAATGCTGCCTACACTCCCAAATGTGTTTAGAATATCTTTCTCAGAAACAACACTGTGTTTAAGCTCCGCTTTTCTCCGCTAAGTATGCCTTTCAAGTGTACACCTCGGAGACAGGACCGCGTTGCAAGGCGGGCCAGTGGGTTCAGACCACGGTTGTTGGTCTGACTTTACTCTTGCTAGGTCTGTCTTCCCAGCTGTTGCCTGTGACTGCCCGTGGCTCTCCGTCAGACTGCATGTGTCCTTTTCTAGTTTGCAAAGACTAAAATGCATTCCCAAACCTACTGCTAAACCGAGGGCCTCAGCATCACTCCCAGGTCCTTGCTCGGAGCAGTCTCTCCACTGACTTTCTCAGAAGATCGCGCCACTGCTCCACGGGCTATCAAGTAACTAACTGCGTACCTGCCGTTGGCATCATCAGAACAGTCAGAGGAAATAGTCTCCGCTCACTAATTACCTCCTATATAATGACGTATGCTTTCTGTAGTTCAGTAGTTTGCTCTCATCAGTGACGTGCATTGGGAAGTTTCCAGACTGTAAAAACTAGGAGCTTGAATTCATTTCCCAAGTGTGACCTTTAGATGCCTAGTTGACTCGCTGCCCATTTGCTCTTGTCTTCAGAAAAGGAAGGAGGAAGCCTCGTTCCGATGAAACGTTTCCAGAAAAGTGTAATATAAACTTTCATTCCAAAAATGGTGTCATAAGCGAGTAACTCACCTGTCAAATTTTAAATGGTATTGAACAAAAAAAAAAAAAAAAGGAAGCTGTTGTGTTTTCGTTTTTGTTTTGTTTTCATGAAACTGTGATTTTCAACTTCTGAATGCTATGATGTCCAGAGCAGGAAGCTAACGCTGTGCAAATATGAAGTTGTATAAAACAAATCAACCGACCTACACACAAATGTTTTCGTAGGCACTGTATAAGGAGAAATGTATGTTTATGGACTCAAATCAGTTTTTCAGAGGAAACTTTGCTGGGAATGAAGAGGCAAATAAATTGGTTTGTTATTTTTTAAAAACTTGCATGTTTAAAAAACAAACATTGATTGCTTCAAATTTCTGCTACTAACTTCAAGCTATGGGAGTTTGGCGGTAGTCACTTGAGGATTTTTTTTTTCCAATTCTTTTCTTTTTGTTGTTAAAGCTGTACTTCAGTGAACAGAAAAATTGCCAAGCCAACTAATGGCCGTAAAAGCGTAAATTGCATGTGTGGGCATAAACTACGGAGCCTCATTGCCGTGAGGTATTGTACAAAGTTTTAATACATTTTGTAAATAAAATTGTAAAGAAAGAAGTCTGTTTCTGTGCTTTGACAGTTTAAAACGGACGTGGATACAGGTGCCAGGAAGTTATTATTCATCAATTTACTTCCCACCGGAGGCTTTGCCAATGATATCACAGTCACCTCGCTGGTGGTTTCCATAGAAGATTCTGCCGCTCCCCCGCCCCCCCCACCCCACCCCAACTCATCTGCGACCACAGTCACGCTCCAGCCCTCATCCTAACTACACATTCCATTAGAAAAACCTTCATTCCAGCAAGCGTCACCGATCTAGAGTTCAGAGAGAAATAATGAATGCAGGACTATATTGATTCTACAGTGTTTCTGAGGGAGAGACAAAAGGCTGCTAATCAAGTCTGATTTGTAGACTCTGAACATGGAGTACAGTTTTACCCAATACATAAAGCAAGTGTTTAAATATAGGCCAGTTTTATATGACGGCCGCCCTAGAAAACAGGAGATAATGATAGGAAAGGAAGGGATAATTTGCGGCTGGGCCAGCAACAAAGAAAAGTACAGCTGAGATGCTAGAGAGAGGAAGGAAGGAAGCCATCTGGGGTCGGGGAGTGTGGAACAGAGAGCACGAGGCCTTGGAGACAAAGAAAACTCAGAGTGGGAAAGGAAATCGCCCAGAAGAGTCTGAAGTATAGGCTGATATAAACACGCTGAGGTTAATTTGGCCTGGAGGCTTCGGCACATTACTCCAATCTTCACCGTCGTCAGAAATGCCGATTGGCTGACGAACCGTCACGCTTTACAGCTCTTCAGCTGCTTTCCTTTTCTTCGATTAGGTCACCCACGGCGGTCCCACCAGAAGAGAACTGATTCTCTAGGGAGCAGATTCCGTGACTAGATTGGAGTGATGGTTCCCTAGCTGGCTGATAAAATCAATTCAAGTACCAAATGATGCCCCCGGATCTTCTGAAATAATAGATTCCTATTTTAACGGGAACTTCAATCCCTTACCCCAAAGGAATAGCCACTTTCAGGTACTGTGGCAGATGACGATAGAGTGCAGTTTGGGTTAGCAGGGGTTTGGGGTTTTTTTCCTCCGTGGAGGAAGGGACAAGCAAAAAAGATAGTCTTTCTCAGACCAGACTGTAGTCAGCTATATATCTTGCTTATACATAGGGTCATCCTTGCCCACCAACCAGGTCTGCAAACGGGTCTTGAGTTTCAAATGTCACACTCCCCCTGCACACAAAAGGACAAGGCCTTTTGGTCCCTGCACTGGTCTCCTTGCCTGTCAAGACTCACATCTGACTGCACCGTATGGTAAGATCTTCCAAGAGGAAGGCCAAAGACATTTAAGGAAACCTTGGTAGGCTTGTGGAAGAACAGCGCGGCCCATCACCTTCCTGCCATTGGGTGGGGACAAAGGGTTCACTGTGACTTGGGGACATGAGCCTGGAGGAGGAGAACAGATTAGAAGCAAGAAGCAGAAGCATTATTCCTCAGAATGCAGACTCAGTGAAACAGAAGATCTATCAATCCGCGGTCCCATAAGGGTCGTGAACCAGTTACACCACCAAAAGTTACTCTCCACTGGAGCCAGAGCCAGCTATTCGGCTACTCTGGGCAAGACCCCTCCCCTCTTACCCTTACCCTCCTGGACTGGGCTTTTGGGGAAGCAATTTACCAGCAGATCACTTGGCAGATATGACACCCAGCAGCAGTATATCTGCATTCGGCTGTGGGCACACACAGCACTTGGCGACCCGACAGGAAATCTCTTTTGAATCCAGGGCCACTGGAGGGCCTTACAGTTACCCCCTCCCCACCCCCATCATTTCGGACTGGAAGAAAGGCAAGGTCTTGGAAGAGAGTGACCAGTGGCGCCCAGAATTCAATGGAACTTGCCTCTAGAACTGAAGGTGAAAGAATGAGGCGCTAAGAGACTTCCTGTACACCTAAGACTCGGAGTCCGAGACATGATGTTCCTATTCAGTGAAGACGTGTGGCACGCTTCTGGGCTCTCTCGAAAGGCTCCCTGGGAGGGCACTATTGTCAGGAGAGGTTGGAGGGAGGTCTTATGCAAGGTCTGTCATCGTCCCGAACCTGCTGCCGCTTCCTTAGCATCCTCTAAACCGAGGGTTCACAAACTCATTTGGACGGGCAAGACGCCCAAGCTCTTTGACAGGTGTTGTCCTTGTAACTTCACAGATGATACGGTAGCAAACTTGGCTCCTGCCCTCAGGGGGCTTGCAGTCTTGGTGGAAAGGTAGAGGATGAATCGACAACCATTCATGCCCAGCGCTTTGCTCAGACAAAGAACTGTAAGGAGCCTAAAGTGAAGGCTTTCTGTCTGCCTCTTCACTTGGATCCGTGCTTCCTAATACACCCGGGTGGAGCCTGATTTCTAATATAAACAGGTGGAACTTTTGTGCCTCCAAAGCCGTGAGCCTTTTCAACTGAGGAGTCACACCCGGGCCCTGCAGGCCGCTAGCTGCCGAGAACCTCACAATGACCACTTTCCTGCCAGTCTGCCCACCCTCTGAGCAGCGGATATTTGCTTATGTATTGACTCACGGTGCCCTCACTATAGAAGTATAAAAGAACCTGCAATGTCAGCCTAAGAAATAATCCTCTCCCCGTGTCAGCAGATTTGACAAAATTAGCCTTTCAGTGGTTTCACTGAGTTTCAATCCTGGAGCAAAAATGACTGATTTAAATTTTTCCTAATAAATATTCATTAAGCCTGAACAAGCCAAAGCCCTGGCAGTAGCTCACCGGAAGCTTGAATGTAGGCTGATGGGGGAGACAATTTTGCAAATACTTCCAAACAACATTGCCATCTTCCCCCATGAGAGTGCTAATTTTCTTGAAAGGCTGCAAACCCTCTCCCAACCTAGTAGTGGCTCGTAAGGTCTACATTTCCCCCCCACTTACAATATAGTTTTGGAAAAGCTTGTTATTCCCCATCATTGGACTATGGCTTCCACCCCACTGCTCTACGAGAACTGCTTTTGACAAGGTCATCAGTAAACTGTATTCCTATTTGATTTTTTAGCATTTATTTATTTTTTGAGAGAGACAGAGCGTGAGTGGGGGAGGGGCAGAGAAAGAGGGAGTCACAGAATCCAAAGCAGGCCCCAGGCTCTGAGCTGTCAGCACGGAGCCCGACGCGGGGCTCAAACTCACGAACCGCGAGACGATGACCTGAGCCGAAGTCGGATGCTTAATTGACTGAGCCACCCAGGTGCCCCAGCATACTTTATAGCAAGTGATCACAAACTCTGGCCCACAGGATAAATGTGGCTCACCACCTGTTTTCATTAATAAAGTTTTATTGGAAAACAGGCACACCCATTCACTTACATCTCGTCTGTGGCCACTCTCAGCCTACAATGGCAGAATTGAAAGGATGCAACAGTATTGCCCACAAAGCCTAAAATATTTACTAACTTGCTCTTTACATAAAAAGCTCACTAATCCCTACTGGACCCTATTCGATAGTCATTGTCTTACTTGGCCCCTTTCCAGAATTTGATGCCATTAGCCTGTCCCACCTTGAAAATGTCTATTCCTTTGACTTCCATGACAGCACTCTCTCCTGGTTTTCCTCCTACCCTGCTACTGCTAATTTCTCTCCTGCTTCCTGGTCTCCTCTTCTAAACCTTAATGTCAACATTCTCCTGAGTTCCACCATGTTTCTTCTTCTCTTCTCACTTTGTACACTCTCCCTGGGTGCTATCCCATAGTTTCCATTTCCACCCATATTATGATGTCTCTCTAGTCCTCATTTCCATCTCAAAACTTTCTCCTGAGCACCAAGGCAGTATATCCCAATGTCTGTGGTAACTTCTCACTTGGACAATCCCATAAGCACATCAAACTGAATATGCCCAACATAGGAACTGTTTGCTCTTACCCTCACCCCACTACTAAACCAGAGTTCCCACTAAAAGTCTCCATCCTGATTTAAAACCCCATTGATAGAGAGTAGAGTGAGATAGAAGAACAAATCCAATAAACTTTAAAATTGGTAGGTGTAACAATCTGAGAAAAAATGGGCTTGCACTTAGAAGCAGAATTCTCAGTACAGTGACAATGAAAAAACAAATGGGTCAGTTTAACATCAACTTGTACAGCTGTAAGATGTATGTAGTGAAAAGTAAGTGTATGATTTTTCTTATCTTTTGGATCTCAGAATCATAATACGGTTTGTGCTCATGTGGAAGAAAACCAACTAGAGCCGTCACCAAAGAAGGAACATGCAGGGGCGCCTGGGTGGCTCAGTCAGTTAAGTGTCTGACTTTTGGTTTCAGCTCAGCGCATCATCTCATGGTTAGTGGGTTCGGGGCCCACATCGGGCTCTGTGCTGGCAGCCGGCACGGAGCTTGCTTGGGATTCTGTCTATCCCTCTCTCTGCCACTCCCCCTCCTCAAAATAAATAAATAAACATTTCAAAAAAAAAGGGAATGTGTACATTCCAAACAAGCTACGTGGATCACTTTTGGAAACATAATACAAAAAGATGGTTCTGATCACCCTCAGAGAGATATGAGGTAGGCCCCAGATGGAATCAAAGAAAGAACAAGGGAAGGATGGGGGGGGGGGGGGGGGGGGGGTGATCTTCCTTATCCTTGCCATGGCCATAGAGAGCTGGGCCGTGCAGAGAGGACCATGGGACAGGGTGGTAATCACCACCATAAACCCAAACACCCAATCCAGGAACCAAAGCCTGGTTATCAACCTTGTGCGCACCCTCCCTCATTTTCACCCTCAGACGAGTCTTGGCTCTGATAATCCATCCCTAGCTTAGTTTGAGCTTGTGACACTTTCCATATGGCCAAATGCAACAGTGTCTTAACTGTTCCCTTTGTTTCTAGTTTTTAATCCCCCAATTCACCCTCCACTCTGCAGCCAGAATGATTCTTTGGATCTCATCACTTTTCATTGCCCTTTGGCTAAGACTAAATCCCTTAGTTTATCATAAAAGGCCTTTCGTTTAAAAAAAATGTTAATGTATACTGATTTTTGAGAGAGAGCACACAAGCGGGGGAGGGGCAGAGAGAGAGAGGGAGACACAGCCTACAGCACAGGACCCAACGCGGGGCTCAAACTCATGAACCATGAGATCATGACCTGAACCGAAGTCAGACACTTAACCAACTGAGAGCCACCCAGGAGCCCCCATGAAAGACCTTTCATAATCTGCCTCCTGCCTATTTCTTCAGCTTCCTTGTTCACCACCCCTTCGCCTCCATTCTCTACTCTACTGAGGCCTCGTCATATCCAACTACTTAACATTCCTGGCTCTGCCGTGTCTTTTCGTGCTTCCATGGTTTTGCACACGCTTCTCCACCTGCCTGGAAGTCCCTTCCCCTCACTTTTATGCCTGATTAACTCATAGTTTGTCTTTAAGACCAAATTGGCATCATTTCCTCTGGGAAACCTTCCCTGACCGTCCTCTGCCCCCAGGATTGGTTTACAGACTCTTTCTCAGTATTCTGTCCCAGTAGTACTTGCCTTTTTCATAGTGCTAAGATGTTATATCGTCTTCCCTATTAGATCACTGGCTGACACCGTGGGCAGAGTCTCTCTTACTCATTTCCATAAGTGAAACAGAATTGTAAATGTTTGATGAACAAATGAATGAAATGTGGAAATGAAAAAAATAACCCAGAGGCATAACTTAGGAAGCAGTGTTGAGGACAGAGAAGAAGTGCCACCTTATACTGTACAAAATGAAAATGAAAAAAACTCACAAACTCTGTAACCAAAGGAGTCCACCTTCCACATCATTATCATTAAAGGTAGTTTTTCAAAGCCTGCCATCTTCTCAATGTCCCTCATCCCCCAAAAGAAGCCCCACCTCATCTCCAGCTATCCAAGCAGCCAGGCCCTCAACTTCCTTTGGATGCAGAGTATCTCCTGCACTGGGCACCATCACCACCCCTATGGGTCTCCTCCCTGGCCGATGCCCCAAGCTGCTACACTCCTCCAAGGTCATGTATTCACTCATGGGACACTCAGGTATGCAAATCTAATCTCCTTTGTGAGACTCACCACTGGATAGTGGGTGGGCAACATAAATTGTAGTCGGAACAGATAAATTTAGCTCATACACAGCGGTATTAGGCTGAGTCCATGTGGCAGACATAATTATGCACTCTTCATCCTCCCCCTTGAAGAAATGACTTACTGCCCAGCTGCAAGCGGTGTAGGCACCTGACAGCCTCCAGCTGTTAGCATCTTCAGACTCCACCTAAGCTTTTGAACTCAGATCACATTCTTATTGGGGCAGCCTGCAGCCAATGACTGAGCAAAATGGTGATAAAGTCACACTCTCTCCGGGTAACCCCCAGCTAGTGACTAAGCAAATCAGTGGTACAAAAACCTAGCCATGTCCACCCAACACAGGACTTCTCTAATGAGCAATCTTGCTTCCAGAAAGCCCCGTTGGGCTGGTAGAGACGTTAGCAGGTCCACGCCACAGTCTGACGGCCCCATGCTCAATTTTGCTTCTTTGTCCCTCTTCTTTCCCAGCTGTTATTCTCTAATTAGCCTTTTGCATTCCTAACTCCTCAACACCTGCTTCTTTGAGAGTCCAACCCGTGACATTTGGTAGCAGAAGTGGTCCCAAGAAAGCAGGCTGTGGATGGGGTTCAAGGATTGGATCCTTCACCCCTAGGGTCGTAATGAGGACCCTATTCCCGGTGGGAAGCTGTGCTCAGACAGCCTCTGGCACGAGGCAGCAGCCTAATTGTTAAAGCTTTCATCTGTGGTGTTTTGGAAGCATGTGCCAGTGGAGAAGAGACACTAGCTGGTGGAATGATTCTATGGGAGAATTATAAATATAAAGAAAATGGAAACTGATACTTGTTATTCAGTCACACTGATGCCCTAAAAACAGATAATAGAAAGCTGAGTGCAAATAACAATTAAAAACTAAATGTGAGAACCCAACAGTCTCTTTAGCTTACAGATACTCTCATTTCATGCAGTGGTGAGCATAAAAAGGCGAAGCTCAAACCCAGCATTTGATCATTAGAGTAGCTGAATTTCAAGGATAGCTGAATGGTCAACTGAGGCAGGTATGTTATGCGAAAGTCAGGGTCCTTAGCTGGGAAAACCCAGCACCCTGACACAGAGGGTGGGGACATCTAAGTGGAAGCTCCTGAAGATTTTGACTCCCCGGTCTTCTCTGAAACTTCTGTGTCCACTCCTCCCAAATAAGAGCTAGTACTTCCTCGGTATGAGGAGACAATACAGAGGTCTTTCCCACACAAAACAACAGGCCTAGAAGCAGCATGGCCCTCCCAAGAACTAGCTAACCCTGACAGAGGAGGAAAGGGACTACACCCTGAAGGAACTAGGAGATGGAACCAGCACAGGCTGGCAGGAGTCAAGGGAGTACCCGTGGGGCTAGATTCTGAAGGTGCTTGATCAAGAGCTGCTTTGTGTTAAGACTGGATAAGGGAGAGTTCGTTGACTTGGGGGCACTTTCTTGGGATACAAGACTTAACACCCTAACAGAGAGCCCAGAGGTTGGTTTAAGCTCGCAGTTTATAGGTGTCTCCTCGATAAGCCTAGATAAAACAGTAGCCCACACTGAGTGATATTGAAAACTCCTGAATTATTGTGGCAGATGGTAGAGGAAGGAATTAAAAGGCTGAGGGGGAAGTTGACATACTAGAGTGGACATATCATATGAGGCCAGAGGACCCACTGGAGGACCATGTTCCATGTAAGGGCTAAGGGAACACAGCATTCATCAAGGCCATGAGGAATGCTGGTGAACGGGACAGAAGCATCAGCAAGAAGCTCAGTGGTGGCTCTCCTTGCAGGCCAGGGCAGATGATAGTGGAGGCTGTCCCTGAATCCCCAAAAGAAATGGAAAAGGTAAGCAACCCTCTCTACCTCCCAGCAATAGAGTCCTGGGGATAGTGTTTAGCCACCAGCAGCCAGGGGTTGGTCATTATTGGAACAACAGACAAGAATAGAGTGGCAACCATGCGGGCCTGATTTGTATAAAGTTAAAGAGAGGGTTGATAAAACACAGCATTCCTCGATGCAAATAGATAGGCAAACAGGGTATTGTTTAACATGTATAATAAAATAAAAAGAGTAAGAATAAATGAGACAAAATTTGAGGTCAGTCTTCCCAATTAGCAAAATCGTGATTCCTAGTCCGGTTTCCAGATCTAAGCTAATTTTTAGTTCCAGAACCCACTGACTGAAGAGATGGCCCAGGGGAAGAGCCCTGCAACACCATCCCTTCCCCCAGTCATTACCAAAGGGACCCACAGTCATTTACTTGGGTAAATTTACTGTACATACTGCCCATTTATTGTACATTGTGGAAAGAGAAATATCCAGACATTTAAAGGCCTATTAAACCAAGAATCTGAATTGATATTGACACTTGGAGACATGGAACATCATCATGTCCCCTTGTTAGATTGGGGTCACATGCGGGTCAGGTAATAAATGGAGTCCTGGCCAAAGCCGCACTTACAGTGGATCCATGGGGTCTGCTGGCTCACCTGATGGTCATTTTCATAGTACCTGAATATGTAGTTGGGATTGACATATTTGGCAGTTGGAGTAATCCCTACGTTGAGTCCTTGCTATGGTAGAGAAAGCCAAGTAGAAGTTTCTAAAGCTGCCTCCCTACCCCCAGGGACTGAACAAGGTAGTACATCAAAAGTAATATCACATCTCGAGGGAGATGGTGGAAATCACTGTCACTTGTAAAGATTTAAACAATGCAAGGATGGCAGTTCCTATAATATCCTGCTTAATTAAAAAATCTAGTCCCCGAATTAACTAAGATGGATCCTGGAGAATGACTATAGACTACTGCCAACTCAACCAAGAATTAACCCCCCTGGGTGGCTCAGTCAGTTAAGTGTCTGACTCTTGGTTTCAGCTCAGGTCATGATCTCATGGTTCGTGGGATCAAGCCTCATGTTGGGTTCTGTGCTGACAGGGCAGAGCCTGCTTGGGATTCTCTCTTCCTCTCTCTCTCTCTGCCCCTCCTCTGCTCATGTTTCTCTCTCTCTCTCTCTCTCTCTCTCTCACTTTCTCTCTCTCTCTTTCTCAAAATAAATAAACTAAACAAATTTTTAAGAATTAGCCCCATGGCTTCAGGTATATGACATGCAGCTGTTGATTTGGTAAATGTCTTCTTTCCTATTTCAATCAGGAAAGAGGATCAGAAACAGGGAGCATTTGTATGAAAAAGACAACAAATACACGTACGATTTTGCCTCAGAGCTAATTAATTCTCATACCCTCTGTCATAATGGAGTCCAAAGAGATATGGACCATTTGGACATCCCTCAGGACATGATCACATTGATCTCTTATATCGATTGACCTCATCATGCCAATCCAGAAGAATAAGCAGGAGGTGACCAGCATGATGATGGCCTTGATAAGATACATGCTCCACAGGGTGAGAAATAAATGCTTTAAAGATTCAGGGACCTAATAATTCAGTACAGTTTTCAGGAGGTGTAATATCAGAGGCATGCAGGAATATCGTCTCCCAAGTAAGAGACAAATTGCCGAATCTTGTAAACCCTACTACAAAGAAGTAAACACAATGTCTGATAGGTCTGTTTGGGTTCTGGAGGCAAGACATTCATACACAGGCATACTGCTGTGGCCCATATAGTGGGCGAAACAAAAGGCTGACAGTTTTGAGCGGGGTCTACATCAAGAAAGGACATATTATTCCCATCTCCTGCTGATTAGGGTCAATTATGCCTGACAGGATGGTGGGTCCTCTTCTTGGGTGCTGGTCATTGGACACAAGGAACACAAAGGATCCAAGTGTCAGTTGTAGCTTATAGGCCAATGAGATCCTTGTTGTGTCCCCCTGGGGAGAGTGAGCCCCTTTACACTGTAAAGCATAGAGTTACAGTGACAGGAGACACAAAATCCTCCATTGGATCACTGGGAGTGATAGCTAGTGGGGCCATTCCTGTTTCCACTCTTTGGTTCCTGAACCCTCTATTTTTTCTATCAGGGATACAGCACCACATAGAAGCTTCCAAATCCATTCATTCCTCCTGAGTGTCGTCTCTGAAATTGTATCTTTAGGAGAGAGATTTGACAATATGATAAATCAACCATGCCTCGATGTGGGAGTTGCATTTACCATTTGATCATCACAAGCCTATGATGCGGGTCCTCTTATCTTCTCCATTTTACAAATGAGGATACTGAGGCATAGACAGGTTAAGAAACTTGTTAAGCACAACTTGTAAGCGGCAGGATATTTTAATGGGACCATCCTGCAGAGGTGCTACTACAAACCAAAGGAGTGAGTGTCTAATAGTAAAATTTCAAGCCTGCTGATTGGTTCATTTCTAGAGTCAGTGGCACCAAGAACATCCCACCCAAAGATTTTTTTAGCATTCTTTCCAAAAGGAATTGCCATCCCAAGATCTTCCAAGGTCTTGATTAGAAGCTCTAGCCTTGACAAATATCCTGGTGAAATGCCAGGCTCCTCCAATGTTGCAAGTAACGAGCACCACGCCATTGGCCTTCCCTTGCTCATCACTCCTGGCCTACACCTGACCCTCAACAGGGATCATGCCTTAATGCTGATCATGTTATCATGGAAACATAAAGCCCTAAAACCATCTGAGAGAAACAGTTGGTAGGTTTTAATGTGTCTTTCCCCTATTCTATTTTCTCTGGTGGGATTTACTTACAGGCATAAATATGAAAAATACATATCACATACGATGATTTACAATTATTAAAATTAAATAAGAGAAAATCTTTGGCATTCACATTCATTTTCTTATTCGGAAGAGACATCCCATTCTACTGATTGCAATATAAATAAGTTTGGAATAATGATCGTGATATTCCATTAAACTAATGGATTCAATCTCATAAGTCATTTTTATGGATAAAATTTAAAATACTGTATTAATTCCAAACAGAATACATTTGCAGTTTGTTCCGGGAAAACAGATTACTACATGTAATGTCAACAGTCATTACTTCCTGATGTTATTTACCTGATCCCAATTTCTGAGCTAATACCACCGTGTGTGTAATGAATAATGCACAGTGTGAAATGTACACTGTGCAAAACACATCATATATAGTAGTTACTGGGATGTACATTGCCTAATAAGATAATCTGTATTTCTTCCCTGCCCCTCACTCTCTTCCCACTATTTTTTATCTAACATAGGCCTAAAAGAAATATTTGGCGGGGAGGGGACAGGATGTTCAAAGTGAGCAAAGTTTTTTGATTATTTATTTATTATTGAGATATAAATGAACAGACATAATCATTACCCAGATCAAGATATGGAAAGTTTTCAGAACCCCAGAATGTGCCCCTGTGTCCCCTCCCCCCCATACCCAGAAGGTAACCACTATTCTGATTTTATCACCATAGATTAGTTCCAAAGTGAGTAACTTCTTTTTAATTTTCATCTTTTTAAAAATTTATTTATTTATTTTGAGACAGCGAGAGAGAACAAGTGGGGAGGGCAAGAGAAAGAGGGAGAGAGAGAGAACCCCAAGCAAGTTCTGCACTGTCAGCACAGAGCCCCATGCAGGGCTCGAACTCAGGAACCGTGAGATCATGACCTGAGCTGAAACCAAGAGTCAAAAGCTTAACCAACTGAGCCACCCAGGCGCCCCAAGTAACTTCTTAAAACTGCAAAATCAGTGCCTAAAAATCTCCTAAAGCGAAGATTGATGTTATTTGTCACGGCTGCCAAGGCAGCTCAGGTGAAAGTCCGTCACCGTTAGCAGTGCAGTTTAACAAAACTTTTGCTTTTTTAGGAAGCTGATAAAGTACAGTTGACCCTTGAACAACACAGGGCTTAGTGGTGCCGACCCCCGCCTAGTTGAGAATCCGCATTCAACTCTTGACTCCCCTAAAACCAGAAGCCTTACCAATAACATAAAGTGTCAAGTAACACATATTTTGCATATTATATGTATTAAATACTGTATTCTTACAATCAAGGAAGCTAGAGGAAAGAAAATGTTATTAAGAAACTCATAAGGAAGACGGGTGCCTGGGTGGCTCAGTTGGTTGAGCATCCAACTCTTGATTTCGGCTCAGGTCATGATCCCAGGGTTGTGGGATTGAGCCTGCCATCAGGCTCTGCACTGAGCATGGAACCTGCTTAAAATTCTCTCTCTGCCTCCCCCCGCCCCTCTCCCTGGCTCACTCTCTCTCTCCAAAAAATAAAAAAATAAATTAAAAAATTAGAAAATAATAAGGAAGAGAAAGACATTTACAGTACTGTACGATAGTTATTGAAAAAAATCTATATATAAGTGGACCAGCACAGTTCAAACCTGTGTTGTTCAAGGGTCTACTGTAGTTCAAAGTTATCCAAACCTCCGGCCTTGCTTCTTCCTTTAGAGTCTTTAAAGCAGTTCCTTTGGTGTTTATTTCCCTGTCTCCCTCACCCCTCATTCTGCCTCCCTTGCCCCACACAGGAACTATGGAGAGCTTGCAGGAACTATGGAGAGCTAATCGTACACCTCTCTTCCCAACTCCACACTCAGTGCTCAACTGGAGGTTTTACAATTGGCCATGGTGGAAGTATTTATACTGCAGAAATACGCAAACGTTACAAACTAGGGCCTCCCAGCCCCCCAGGATAAACATGAAACATTTGTCACCACTGACCACTACACCACACACACACACACACACACACACACACACACTACATTCAAATCATGTCAGATTGCTTCAAAGAGCTTTGGAGATTAAAAATGCTATCCAGTCACACAGAATAGAATCAACCACAGAAAGCCTCGTAGGAACAAGTTCCAATCAGCCAGTTCTTTCATATTCAAAACAGCTTGTCATGGTTTGGATTTGCAATAATCACGATTTTGTGAATTGACCCCTCCTCCTAAATTTAAATGCATGGCAATTTTTAAATGGAGGTAAACTATCGCTAACCTTGCTTGAAAATTTTTGTGCGACAGCCTTAGAGACACAATAGCATGTTGCAGAAATAGTTGAAAATTCACTGTCTGTATCAGGATTTTAGTAACTCAAGTCTGTACTATAATCTCCATGTTTTGTCACCAAACCAAACAATTAAGTTCATGGGGTCAAGAGCAGTGTCTTCTCCCTAGAAATTCTTCACAATGCTTAGCACAGTGTCAGGGTTTGAGCAGATGCCAGGTAACAATGCATGAACTTCACTGTTTTCTCCCCTTTTTCCTTTTCCATCCCATCCCCTTAATCAATTACCCTACACTTCCTCAGAGCTACTCCCTAACCCACCCAATCAACCAAATAAACTCTACCATTATTCACAATAGCCAAGATATGGAATCCACCCAAATGTCCATCAACAGATGAATGGATAAAGAAAATGTGGTGTATAACATATAAGGAAATAATATTCAGCCTAAAAAAAAAAAAGGAGGAAATCCAATCATTTGTGACAACATGGATGAGCCTTGAGGACATTATGCTAAGTGAAATAATCCTGTCTCAGGAGGACTTATACTGTATGACTCCATTTATATGAGGTATCTAAAAGAGTCAAACTCCTAGAAGTAGAATATAGTATGGTGGTTACCAAAGGCTGGAAGGGAGAGGGAAATGGGGTATGATTGTTCAAGGAGTATAAAGTTTCAGTTATGCAAGGTGAAAGCCTTCTAGACATCTGCCAAACAACACAGTTCCTAGAGTTAACAACATGGTATTGTGCACTTAAAATCATGTGGAGAGAGTAGATCTCATATTGAGTGTTCTTATCACAACAAAAAAGCAGGGGGGTGCAAGGAAACTTTTAGAGGTGATGGATAGATTTTCTTACCTTGGCTGTAGTGATGGTATCATGGCTGAAAGCACATGTCCAAACTCATCAGTTGTATCCATTCAAAATGCACAGGGTTTTTTTTGTGTATCAATTATACCTCAATAAAAGTGCTTTTTATTTTTTATTATTTTTTTAGTAATCCATTGTCAAGTTGGCTAACATACAGTGTATACAGTGTATTTGTGGCTCCAGGAGTAGATTCCCGTGATTCATCCCTTACATACAACACCCAGTGCTCATCCCAACAAGTGTCCTCCTCAATGCCCCTCGCCCATTTTCCCCACCACCCACCCCCCATCAACCCTCAGTTTGTTCTCTGTTTTTAAGAGTCTCTTATGGTTTGCCTCCCTTTCTGTAACTTATTTTTCCTCCCCTTCCCCAATGGTCTTCTGTTAAGTTTCTCAAATTCCACATATAAGTGAAAATATATGGTATCTGTCTTTCTCTGACTGACTTATGTTATTTTATTTTAAAGGTGCTTTTTAAATTTAAAACAACTTACCATAAAAATTAAGATGACTATTGGGAGGCTTGGGTGGCTCAGTCGGTTAAGCATCCGACTTTGGCTCAGGTCATGATCTCATGGTTCATGAATTCAAGCCCCATGTCAGTCTCTGTGCTGACAGCTCAGAGCCTGGAGCCTGCTTTGGAATTTGTAACTCCCTCTGTCTCTGCCCCTCCTTCACCCATGCTCTGTCTCTCCCTGTATCTCAAAAAATAAATAAATGTTAAAAAAATGAAAAGGAAATTAAGATGACTATTATAATTATACTGTATTTCAGGAACAGAGTACACTCATTTGACAAATTTTTAAGCACTCACATGATCAAGGGCATTGATCTACATATGTAGATGCATACAAAGACGGTTTAGACACAAACCCTGGCCTGAAGGAGATTCAAGGCAGAGTAGATAAAATACATATATAAGAAACCCTCATATAAATAGAAAAATGACCCAGATGAAATGCTATCAGAGTTTTAAGAGGGAAAGATGGGTTTTGGACATGCTGAATTGGAAGCACAAGTGAAACAGCAAATAATCAAAGCAGGAAAGCACAAGAGCACATACCAGGAATCGTAGTTTGTGTAGAGTATAGGGTGTGAGTAGAGAAACAGTATAAAGTGACACTGGAAGGTGGAGGTCAGATTATACAGGATATCAATATTTTGCTGAGGAGTTTGAACTTTAAAGTATGCCAGATTATACTGCAGCAAAACTCCCAAAATCAGTGATTTCAAACAACAAGGTTTATTTCCTACTCATTCTACATAACCATTGTGAGTAGTCTGGGGGCCTCTCACTCATGGATCCAGACCAACAGAACAGCCACCACCTGGAGCCAGAGAGACAGAGAATAGGGCAAATTGTACACTGACTCTTACAGTTTCTGCCCCAAGATGTCATTCATCATTTCTCACATTTCATTGGCTAAAGCAGGTCACACGATCACACCTAACTTCAAGGGGCTGGAGTATGATCATTTCAAGTATGATCCTACCGTGTGCCTCGACAAGTGGACAGGCGATATATTTGGTGAACAGCACTAATGACCATCACGGTCTTTTATAAAGGGGAGGACATGGTCCTTTTTAGATATCAGAAAGATCACTTTAGCAGCATGCATTGGATGGATTGGGGGAAGGCTGACCTGGAGGCAGGGAGCCTAGTCAGGAGGCTGATGCAGTATTCCAGGGGAGAGATGGTGATGGTTTGATCTAGAGCAAGGTAGAATTAGGGAGAAGAGGACTGATGCAAGGGACATTTAATGAGATACTAAGGAGAATCAACAGGACTAAAACAAAGGATTGAGCAGTAGGAGGAGTAACTTGGGCTGTTGTTGGTACATATCTGGTGGACAGACATCATGGTGGTGGCCAGGACTGTTGGTTATGGCTAGAAGTGGAGAGTCCTAATGGACAGACGTGATAAGCAGGGCTTAAAGGGTGTGGGCAGGGTTAGTGAGTTGTCAGTGGTTGTTGATTATTGGTGGTGAGCTGATGGCTGGTGGGTGTGGGTGATGAAATTCAGGTTGACCCATTCATTCTTTAGTAGGGTGTTCTTTAACCTCCATGCTTTTGGAGGTTTTCCAGACTTTTTCCTGTGGTTGATTTCAAGTTTCATAGCATTGTGATCTGAAAGTATGCATGGTAGGATCTCAATTCTTTTATACTTATTAAGGGCTGTTTTGTGACCCAGTATGTGATCTATCTTGGAGAATGTTCCATGGCACTCGTGAAGAAAGTATATTCTGTTGCTTTGGGGTGCAGAGTTCTAAATATATCTGTCAAGTCCATCTGATCCAATGTATCATTCAGGGCCCTTGTTTCTTTACTGATCCTGTGTCTAGATGATTTGTCCATTGTTGTAAGTGGAGTATTAAAGTCCCCTGCAATTAGCACATTCTTATCAATAAGGTTGCTTATGTTTGTGATTAATTGTCTTATATATTTGGGGGCTCCCGTATTCGGCGCATAGACATTTATAATTGTTAGCTCTTCCTGATGGATAGACCCTGTAAATAATATATAATGCCCTTCTTCATCTCTTTTTACAGCCTTTAATTTAAAGTCTAGTTTGTCTGATATAAGTATGGCTACTCCAGCTTTCTTTTGGCTTCCAGTAGCATGATAGATAGTTCTCCATCCCCTCACTTTCAATCTGAAGGTGTCCTCAACTCTAAAATGAGTCTCTTGTAGACAGCAAATAGATGGGTCTTGTTTTTTTATCCATTCTGATACCCTATGTCTTTTGGTTGGAGCATTTAGTCCATTTACATTCAGTGTTATTATTGAAAGATACGGGTTTAGAGTCATTGTGATGTCTGTAGGTTTCATGCTTGTAGTGATGTCTCTGGTACTTTGCGGTCCTTGCAACATTTCACTCACAGAATCCTCCTTAAGATCTCTTATAGGGCTGGTCTAGTGGTGATAAATTCCTTCAGTTTTTATTCGATTGGGAAAACCTTTATCTCTCCTTCTATTCTGAATGACAGACTTGCTGGATAAAGGATTCTCGGCTGCATATTTTTTCTGTTCATCACATTGAAGATTTCCTGCCTTTCCTTTCTGGCCTGCCAAATTTCAGTTGATAGGTCTGTCACTAGTCTTATCGGTCTCCCTTTATATGTTAGAGAGTGTTTATCCCTAGCTGCTTTCAGAATTTTCTATCCTTGTATTTTGCCAGTTTCACTGATATTTTGTGCAGAAGATCGATTCAAGTTACGTCTGAAGGGAGTTCTCTGTGCCTCTTGGATATCGATGCCTTTTTCCTTCCCCAGATCAGGGAAGTTCTCAGCTATGATTTGTTCAAGTACACCTTCAGCCCCTTTCTCTCTCTATTCTTCCTCTGGAATTCCTATGATATGGATATTGTTTGGTTTGATTGCATCACTTAGTTCTCCAATTCTCCCCTCATACTCCTGGATTTTTTTATCTCTCTTTTTCTCAGCTTCCTCTTTTTCCATTATTCTATCTTCTAATTCACCTATTCTCTCCTCTCCCTCTTCAATCCTTGCTATGGCCACCTCCATTTTATTTTGCACCTCATTGATAGCATTTTTTAGCTCCTCATGACTATTTCTTACTCCCTTGATCTCTGTAGCAATAGATTCTCTGCCATCCTCTATGCTTTTTTCAAGCCCAGCGATTAATTTTATGACTATTATTCTAAATTCTTGTTCCGTTATATTGCTTAAATCGTTATTGATCAATTCGTTAGCTGGTGCCACTTCCTGGAGTTTCTTTTGAAGAGAATTCTTCTGTTTTGTCATTTTGGGTAGTCCCTGTGGTGGCTCCAAACTGCAGGACTCTTCCCCTGTGCTGTCCAGAGTAACTTATGTTGGTGGACAGGGCCACAGTCCAGTCAGAGTGGCTAAAATGAACAAATTAGGAGACTATAGATGATGGAGAGGATGTGGAGAAATGGGAACCCTCTTGCACTGTTGGTGGTATTGCAAACTGGTGCAGCCTCTCTGGAAAACAGTGTGGAAGTTCCTCAAAAAATTAAAAATAGACCTACCCTATGACCCAGCAATAGCACTGCTAGGAATTTACCCAAGGGATACAGAAGTACTGATGCATAGGGGCACTTGTACCCCAATGTTTATAGCAGCACTTTCAACAATAGCCAGATTATGGAAAGAGCTTAAATGTTCATCAATTGATGAATGGATAAAGAAATTGTGGTTTATATACACAATGGAGTACTACGTGGCAATGAGAAAGAACGAAATATGGCCCTTTGTAGCAACGTGGATGGAACTGGAGAGTGTTATGCTAAGTGAAATAAGTCATACAGAGAAAGACAGATACCATATGTTTTCACTCTTATGTGGATCCTGAGAAACTTAACCGAAGACCATGGGGGAGGGGAAGGAAAAAAAAAGTTAGAGAGGGAGGGAGCCAAACCATAAGAGACTCTTTTTTTTTTTTTTTTTTTTTTTATTTTTGGGACAGAGAGAGACAGAGCATGAACGGGGGAGGGTCAGAGAGAGAGGGAGACACAGAATCGGAAACAGGCTCCAGGCTCCGAGCCATCATCCCAGAGCCCGACGCGGGGCTCGAACTCACGGACCGCGAGATCGTGACCTGGCTGAAGTCGGACGCTTAACCGACTGCGCCACCCAGGCGCCCCCATAAGAGACTCTTAAAAACTGAGAACAAACTGAGGGTTGATGGGGGGGTGGGAGGGAGGGGATGGTGGGTGATGGGTATTAAGGAGGGCACCTGTTGGGATGAGCACTGGGTGTTGTATGGAAACCAATTTGACAATAAATTTCATATTAAAAAATAAATAAATACATACATACATACATACATACATATATACATAAAATTTTTAAAAAGAAATTCAGTGTAGCTGGAGTATAACCTATGACGTGGGGAGTAGCAGGAATTTAGACCGGATGGGAAAGGGAAGGCCTTGGCCACCTTGGCAAGAGATGTGAATTCTATCATAAAGATAATAGGAACCACTTAATCATTTTAAAGATATGTTTGATACACAGGCAGGTATAAAGGTATCAAGTACATGGTCAGGTATAAGTGAGACAATTATGCGGTAGAGTAAGGCCAAAGGTGGCTGACCAACCAATGGTATGTATACATTTGACACAGCACAAGAGCAGAGTAGTGCGTTGTCTAATGCAGACTGTGCCATCATAATTAATATCTACTTGACAACTGTCTGGACAAAGGTGAATTGGAATGATACCTGGTTTCTCATACAGGATTTCTTCCCAATTTTTTTTCATTTCATTCTCATTTTTCCTGTTCATTTCCTGCCACTCAGTGCAATTATTCAACTGTCGAGCATGTGCACAGGAACACCAAGTGTAGAGAAGCCTCTACTATTTCTACCAGCCAGAAACTGTCCTGGTGGATGGCCCTCAAAATCCATCCTTAGGAGAAAAACTGTCTGAGTTCAGAGCAACAGGAGACCATTTGGTGATGGCTGCAAAGAAGTCTAAGAAGTTAGCCAATGTTGGCAGGATGAAAAACTCAGATCTCAAGTTGCTTTCACGAAGCAATTTCAATTCTGTCATCTCCATGATTTGTGTTAATGCAAAATTCATCACACATTAAAGCTCCAAAATTTGAGCAACAAGATGTAAAGAAACCATAGAAATAAAAGGAAAATTAGTCACGGAGATACTCCTATTTGGTAGAGTTCCACAACTGACTTAGAGACAAGTGGTAACTGACACTTTGTAGCCATTGAAGCAAAATGAAGTATCTTAGAAGCAGCTAACATGCTACATTAATAATTTTAGAGCACTTTATAGAAAAACAGTTTTAAAGCCAGCAGCTAAATATTTTGAAATAAATCAGAAAATATTTCATATGGAGCTCTTAATGTAGTCTAAGAGAGGATAGGGAGGAAAAAAACATTCTAGTTTGTAAAAAAATATTTAGCAGAGGCAAGAAAGATACATCTAAGGGGACTATTAAGTATGTGTATTTATGCCCACAGCTACACAGAGCAGAACGACTTTATGAATGTTCACCATGTGCCAAGGCACCATATGACACAATTTGTATATTATTATCTCATTAATCCTTTCAACTTGCTTTGAGGTAGAGTAGTTACATCAGATATTGTCTATAGGTACTTCAGTCCACATCTGGCCTTCTATAATCTCCCCTGTACTGCCGAAAGGTGGAAAACCTACATTTCCAAGACTCTCTTTGCCAGATAGGCTCTGGTTAACTTTGGCCAGGAGAAGACCCTTCTGTCTTCTCCTGGAGAAGGAGGAAGGGAGAGGCCATTCTGCATTTGGCTCTACCCTTTCCCTCCTGCTTCACTGCATAAGTGACTCCAGGTAGGACCAGCAAAATTCTGTTGGTTTGCTGACCAACAGAATTGTGAGTACATAAAATGATTAGGGCTTTAAGCCCCTAAGTTTTGGGATGAATGGTCATGAAACCAAGCTACCTGAGCCATTGCTTAGCTATGAATGGACAATACTGCACTTCCAGGCTCCAAAGATGTGAAATAACAAAAATTTCACAGCATGCAAATGCTGATTACTTGAGACCTGAGAGGAAAACATTCACTCTCAAGAAAAATATCCCAAACATCCCCAACTAATTAAAAATACATTCCCCCATTTGAAAAACATCAATCGGGGGGGGGAGGGTCAAGATGGTAGAATAGCATGGAAGTTTTTTGCATCTCATGCCCATGAAATACAGCCAGATCAACACTAAGCCATCCTGCACACCTAGAAAACTGATTTG
The DNA here is from genome assembly GCF_023721935.1 of Panthera uncia. Classification (NCBI taxonomy): domain Eukaryota; kingdom Metazoa; phylum Chordata; class Mammalia; order Carnivora; family Felidae; genus Panthera; species Panthera uncia. The sequence continues at coordinate 96,897,390 of NC_064817.1, forward strand.
AGGATTAACACAACAATCTGCACAACCTGAACCATAGAACTTGGCAGGTACACAGCACGGAGAGGTGAACTGGGGGAGAGGGAAGCTGCGGAGGGCAGGGACTCTTTTTGCTGGCAGAGAGAGGATGGAGATGGGAGAGAGTATAAGAAAAGCACCCCTGTCAAAAGGAGCTGGAGAGAAACTGGAAATAGCTGCAGGGACTGAACAAAAAGGGAAAAAGGAGACAGGAGAGGGTTTAAATTCCATTAAGACTCTATAAACAGGGGATGCACAGAGTCTGAAACTCTGCAGCTCGACAGCTGGGGGTGCTCTGGTGGGAAGGGCAAACCCCCAGGACCAGGGTGAGGTCCAGGGTCCTCGGACCACATGGGGAGAGGTGGTTCCCCTGTTGGGAGGACATTTGGTAGAAGCTGTGCACATCCCCCCCACACAGCCCCATAGCCAAAGGTCCCAGCAGACCCGAGAGAACAACCACATTTGCTGGTGCTGTAACAAGGACATTAAGGGGAAATCCTGGTGCCAGATGCATGTTGTGACTTACCATAATCCCTGAAATGCTACTGCTACACAACCACGTGAACTATTTCTGGGGAGGGCTGGCACCCAGCCACAGTCTCTGGGCATCAGCAGCATCACAGTCTCACGAATGTTCCTGGGGGCAGGCCAGCACCCAGCCATTGCTTGATGAGACCCTCCCCCAGAGGTTCTGAGCAGGTTTTGACTTCTGAAGTCCCTCAGAAGTGAAGGGTTGGAAACACAGCCACATCTGAGATAAAACCCATGAGGGAGGTGCTGCCTGGCAACCTGACAGCTTGGTCAAGGACAGTGTAAAAGCTGGGAATGGACGGAAGCTGGAGACAAAGGACAGGTGCGCAATTGCTGATCGTGGAGAACAGAGTTCCAATACTAGAGTCTGGGTAGCTGGGTGATGCCATTTTCACCCCTTCAGCGCATGCACATACACACCTACCAGTGCCACAACAATCCACCCCAGTAAGCAAAGAGAGAACGGAGCTGTTATACTAAGCCTCGTCCAACTGGGCCAATCTTGCTCTTCAGGAATACCACAAATATCTCCACCTGATAGGTTTATGAACTATAAAGTGCTTCAGAGTTTGACTTCTAGAGGGAAAATATGTCATTTCAATTGTATTTCAGTCCGTTCACTGGTCCATCTATTCAATTTTTTCCTTTTTCATTCTTTTTCTTTTTCTTGAGTACAGAAAGAGAAAAAATTTATTTTTATTTTCAATTTTTATTAAAAATATTTTTATTTTTTTCTATATATTTTAATTTTTGTAAATTTTTCAAATTCTATTTTACTTCCATCATTTTGTTTTATTCTATTTCATTCTATTCATTTTTTCAAATGTTCAAACATTTTCCTCTTTTTTCTTTCTCCTTATTACTCTAATCTATCAAGCTCCTTTCAACAACCAGACCTAAACACACCTAGGATATAGCATCATTTATTTGATTTTTTTGTGTTGTTTTTAATTTTTTAATTTTAATTTTTTTTACTGTATTAATTCCTTTTCTTCCTTCAAAATGACTAAATGAAGGAATTCACCCCCAAAGAAAGAGCAGGAAGAAATTATGGCAGGGACATAATCAACATAGACACAAGCAAGATGTCTGAATCAGAATTTAGAATCACAATAATAAGAATAAGAGCTGGGGTTGAAAATAGATTGGAATCCCTTTCTGTGGAGATAAGAGAAGTAAAAGTTAGTAAGGATGAAATAAAAAATGAGACAAATGAGCTGCAATCTCCAAAGGATGCCACAGCGGGCAAGGATGGATGAGGCAGAGCAGCAAATCAGCACTATAGAAGACAAACTTATGGAGAATAATGAAGCAGAAAAAAAAGAGGGAGACTGAGGCAAAAGAGCATGATTTAAGAATTAGAGAAATCAGTGACTCATTAAAAAGGAACAACATCAGAATCATAGGGGTCCCAGAAGATAAAGAGAGAGAAAAAGGGGTAGAAGGGTTATGTGAGCAGATCATAGCAGAAAACTTTCTTAACCTGGGGAAAGACACAGACATCAAAATCCAGGAAGCACAGAGGACTCCCATTAGATTCAACAAAAACCGACCATCAACAAGGCATATCATAGTCAAATTCACAAAATACTCAGACAAGGAGAGAATCACGAAACCAGCAAGGGAAAAAAAAGTCCTTAACCTACAAGGGAAGACAGATCAGGTTTGCAGCAGACCTATCCACAGAAACTTAGCAGGCCAGAAAGGAGTGGCAGGGTATATTCAATGGCCTGAATTGGAAAAATATGTAGCCAAGAATTCTTTATCCAGCAAGACTGTCACTCAAAATAGAAAGAGAGATTAAAAGTTTCCCAGACAAACAAAAATTAAAGGAGTTTGTGACCACTAAACCAGCCCTGCAAGAAAGGGGGACTCTCTGAAGGGAGAAGGGATGAAAAAAACCAAACAAATAAAGACCAAAAGCAAAAAAGACTAGAAAGCACCAGAGAACACCACCAGAAACGCCAACTCTACAAGCAACATAATGGCAATAAATTCATATCTTTCAGGACTCACTCTAAATGTCAGTGGACTAAATACTCCAATCAAAAGACATATGGTAACAAAATTGATAAGAAAATAAAATCTATCTATATGCTGTTTACAAGAGACCCACTTTACATCTAAAGACACCTTCAGATTGAAAGTAAGGGAATGGAGAACCATCTAGCGTGCCAACGGTCATCAAAAGAAAGCCGGAGTAGCCATCCGTATATCAGACAATGTAGACTTTAAAATAAAGACTGTATCAAGAGATGAAGAAGGGCATTATATCATAATTAAGGGGTCTATCCACCAAGAAGGCCTATAATTGTAAACATCTGTGCTTCAAATGTGAGAGCACCCAAATATATAAATCAATTAATCACAAACATAAAGAAACTCATTGATAGTAATACCATAATAGTAGGGGACTTCAACACCCCACTGACAGCAATGGGCAGAGCATCTACTCAAAAACTCAACAAGGAAACCATGGCTTTGAATGACACACTGGACCAGATGGACTTAACAGATATATTCAGAACATTTCATCCTAAAGCAGTGGAATATACATTCTTCTCCAATGCACATGGAACATTCTCAAGAATAGACCACATACTGGGACACAAATAAGCCCTCAACAAGTACAAAAGATGGAGATCATACTGTGCAGATTTTCAGACCACAACGCTATGAAACTCGAAATCAACCACAAGAAAAAATTTGGAACGGTAACAAATACTTGGAGACTAAAGAACATCCTACTAAAGAATGAGTGGGCTAACCAAGAAGTTAAAGAGGAAATTGAAAAGTTCACGGAAGCCAGAGAAAATGATAACACCACAACCCAAAACCTCTGGGACGCCGCAAAGGCGGTCATAAGAGTGAAGTATATAGTAATCCAGGCCTTCCTAAAGAAGGAAGAAAGGCCTCAGATATACAACCTAACCTTACACCTTAAAGAGCTGGAAAAAGAACAGCAAATAAAACCCAAAAACAGCAGAAGACAGGAAATAATAAAGATTAGAGCAGAAATTAATGCTATCAAAACCAAAAAACAGTACAACAGATCGATGAAACCAGAAGCTGGTTCTTTGAAAGAATGAACAAAATTGATAAGCCACTAGGCAGTTTGATCAAAAAGAACAAGGAAAGGACCCAAATAAAATCAAGAATGAAAGAGGAGAGATCACAACCAACACAACAGAAATAAATACAATAATAAGAGAATATTATGAGCAATTATATGCCAATAAAATGGGCAATCTGGAAGAAATGGACAAATTCCTAGAAACATATACACTACCAAAACTGAAACAGGAAGCAATAGAAAATTTGAACAGACCCATAACCAGTAAAGAAATCGAATTAATAATCAAAAATCGCCCAAAAAACAAGAGCCCAGGGCCAGATGGCTTTCCAGGGGAATTCTGCCAAACATTTAAGGAAGGGTTAACACCTATTCTCTTGAAGCTGTTTCAAAAAATAGAAATGGAAGGAAACCTTCCAAACCCTTTCTATGAAGCCAGCATTACCTTGATTCCAAAACCAGACAAAGACCTCACTAAAAAGAAGAACTACAGACCCATTTCCCTGATGAACATGGATGCAAAAATCCTCAACAAAATATTAGCCAACTGGATCCAACAGTACATTAAAAAAATTATTCACCATGACCAAGTAGGGTTTATACCTGGGATGCAGGGCTGGTTCAATATCCACAAAACAATCAATATGATTCATCACATCAATAGAAGAAAGGACAAGAACCATATGATCCTCTCAATAGATGCAGAGAAAGCATTTGACAAAATACAGCATCCTTTCTTGATAAAAACCCTCAAGAAAGTAGGGATAGAAGGATCATACCCCGAGATCATAAAAGCCATATATGAAAGACCCAACGCTAATATCATCCTCAATGGGGAAAATCTGAGAGCTTTCCCCCTAAGGTCAGGAACAAGACAGGGATGTCCACTCTCACCACTGTTATTCAACATAGTGTTGGAGGTCTTAGCCTCAGCAATCAGACAATACAAAGAAATAAAAAGCATCCAAATCATCCAGGAGGAGATCAAACTTTCACTCTTCACAGATGACATGATACTCTATATGGAAAACCCAAAAGATTCTACCAAAAAACTGCTAGAACTGATTCATGAATTCAGAAAAGTTACAGGATATAAAATCAATGCAGAAAAATTGGTTATATTTCTATAAACCAACAATGAAGCAACAGAAAGAGAAATCAAGGAATCGATCCCATTTACAATTGCACCAAAAACCATAAAATACCTAGGAATAAATCTAACCAAAGAAGTGAAAAATCTATACACTGAAAATTATAGAAAGCTTATGAAAGAAATTGAAGTAGACACAAAAAGTGGAAAAAGATTCCATGCTCCTGGAGAGGAAGAACAAATATTGTTAAAATGTCAATACTAACCAAAGCAATCTACATATTCAAAGTAATACCTATCAAAATACCACCAGCATTCTTTTTTATTTTTTTTTAATGTTTATTTTTGAGAGAGAGAGAGAGACAGAGTACGAGCAGGGAAGGAACAGAGAGAGAGGGAGACACAGAATCTGAAACTGGCTCCAGGCTCCAAGCTGTCAGCACAGAGCCCAACATGGGGCTCGAACTCACAAACTGTGAGATAATGACCTGAGCCGAAGCTGGACGCTCAACCAACTGAGCCACTCAGGCGCCCCAAAATACCACCAACATTCTTTACAGAGCTAGAATAAATAGTCCCAAAATTTGTATGGAGCCAGAAAAGACCCTGAATCGCCAAAGTAATCTTGAAAAAGAAAAACAAAGCTGGAGGCATCACAATACCGGACTTCAAGCTGCATTACAAAGCCGTAATCATCAAGATAGTATAGCACAAAAACAGACACTCAGACCAATGGAACAGAATAGAGAACCCAGAAATGAACCCACAAATGTAGGGCCAACTAATCTTTGACAAAGCAGGAAAGAATATCCAATGGAATGAAGACAGTCTCTTCAGCAAGTTGTGCTGGGAAAACTGGACAGCAACATGCAGAAAAATGAACCTGGACCACTTTCTTACACCATACACAAAAATAAACTCAAAATGGATAAAAGACCTAAACGTAAGACAGGAAGCCATCAAAATCCTCAAGGAGAAAGTGGGCAAAAACCTGTTTGACCTTGGCCACAGCAACTTCTTACTCAACACGTCTCCAAAGGCAAGGGAAACAAAAGCAAAAATGAACTATTGGGACCTCATCAAAATAAAACCTTCTGCACAGCGAAGGAAACAATCAGCAAAACTACAAGGCAACGACAGAATGCAAGAAGATATTTGCAAACGACATATCAGATAAAGGGTTAGTATCCAAAATCTATAAAGAACTTCTCAAACTCAACGTCCAAACAACAAATAATCCAGTGAAGAAATGGGCAAAAGACATGAATAGACACTTCTCCAAAGAAGACATCCAGATGGCCAACCAACACATGAAAAACTGTTCAACATCACTCATCATCAGATAAATACAAACCAAAACCAATACAAATGAGATACCACCTCACCTCTGTCAGAATGGCTAACATTCACAACTCAGGCAACAACAGATGTTGGCGAGGATGCGGAGAAAGAGGATCTCTTTTGCATTGTTGGTGGGAATGCAAGCTGGTGCAGCCACTCTGGAAAACAGTATAGAGGTTCCTGAAAACATTAAAAATAGAAATGTCCTACAATCCAGCAATTGCACTACTAGGTATTTATCCAAGGGACACAGGTGTGCTGTTTTGAAGGGACACATGCACCCCAATGTTTATAGCAGCACTATCGACAATAGCCAAAGTATGAAAAGAGCCCAAATGTCCATTAATGGATGAATGAATAAAGAAAATGTGGTATATATATATATATATATATATATATATATATATATATATCTCCACACAATGGAGTATTACTCGGCAATCAAAAAGAATGAAATCTTGCCATTTGCAACTACATGGATGGAACTGGAGGGTATTATGCTAAGCAAAATTAGTCAGAGAAAGACAAATATCATACGACTTCACTCATATGAGGACTTTAAGAGACAAAACAGGGTGCGCCTGGGTGGCTCAGTCGGTTAAGCGGCCGACTTCGGCTCGGGTCATGATCTCACGGTCCGTGAGTTCGAGCCCCGCGTCGGGCTCTGTGCCGACAGCTCAGAGCCTGGAGCCTGTTTCAGATTCTGTGTCTCCCTCTCTCTGACCCTCCCCCGTTCATGCTCTGTCTCTCTCTGTCTCAAAAAAAAATAAATAAACATTAAAAAAAATTAAAAAAAAAGAGACAAAACAGATGAACATAAAGGTAGGGAAACAAAAATAATATAAAAACAGGGAGGGGGACAAAGCATAAAAGTCTCATAAATATGGAGAACAAGCAGAGGATTACTGCAGGGGTTGTGGGAGGGCGGATACGCTGAGTGGGCAAGGGACATTAAGGAATCTACTCCTGAAATCATTGTTGCACTATATGCTAATTTGGATGTAAATTTAAAAAAATAAAATTAAGTATCATGTTTAAAATAAATCAATAAATAAACAAGCAAGCAAACAAACAAACAGATGAACATAAGGGAAGGGAAGCAAAAATAATATAAAAACAGGGAGGGGGACAAAACATGAGAGACTCTTAAATATGGAGAACAAACTGAGGGTTGCTGGAGGGGTTGTCGGAGGGGGGATGGGCTAAATGGCTAAGGGGCATTAAGGAAACTACTCCTGAAATCTTTGTAGCACTATATGCTAACTAACTTGGATGTAAATTTTAAAAAGAAATTAACATAAAAAAAGAAAAATATCAATCAACTACTGATACCACCTGGTGCTAACCAGATGATGGATTTTCTTTCCCTGAAAGAGATGAAAATTTATTTTCAAAGACTTTTTTTTCAAAGAAATTTTTATAATTTATTGCTTCCATTTTTTTTAAGTCAAATAAATATTTAATTCTTACATGGGCTTAACTCTTTGTGCAGGTTCACCTCTTGTCCCCCATTTATAAAGAGGGGTACATCTTACTTGCCAAAGGATTAGATTTCTAAGATCACCCTTTAAACTTGCAGCTAAAATAATTCACACTCTACTTCTTTCATGTTTAAAGGGTGCACATTTCTCAGTGTCTTTGAGGAGGTGATGCAGCTAATGTTTCTTAAACCCACAATTCTGCTTTCATGAAATCAATAAAAGCTTTCCATGGCTTTCTAGGAAGACAAAAGATGCCATTTCTTGCCACCTAAAGAAAGGATAGCTTGTCTGCACCATAAAGATTCATAATACCTTGTATCAAGTGTCTTTGAGGTTTGGCAACTCTTTGACAACCCTACTTTTCTTTTCTCAAGTAAATCTGAAGCTCTAATAACTCATTCAAGTGAAATTTCCCACAGAATACAATCTTTAGTAACCGTAGAATCAAGTTAGAATGACAAAAATGTGACTTTTCTCTTCTGTGTCTAGGATCCTTTGTTAGAATTCTAAAGGTTTTCTTTCACTATTATTTTTCAAGAAAACAACTTATCATATGCTCAGGCTTTTTTCCCTGGGATCATTAACTCAATTGAGTTGTGCTTATTGTTAATGAGGCTAAGGTCTTAATGGATTCAGTCCCTGCGTGGGCCAGTTGGGCTTTCCAGAGACAGGCTGCACCCTTGACTCCAACTTCAATGTGACCTCTGATCTTGGCCAAGTCACTTTCTGCCCTAGAAGGACAAGTGACTTGATGGCCATGTCTGTGCAAAAGCTCCCAGCAGGGGAATAACTCAATCTCTATTCACAGGTATAACAAGGCTTGCCTTCACCTGCACAAGGTTTAACAGCAGCAAAAAGGTACTAACTGGGGCTCTGGTATGCGTCCATATAGAGCGCATTTGCAGTGGTTTAGGGCAAAATGGTAAGCTGCTATAACAAAGAGTGCTAACAATACAGGGATTTTTTAAAAAGAAGTTTATATATCTCTCTCATAATATTTGTGACATAAACACAAAAGTCATGGTAAACAAGGCAGCTCTGACCTGTGATCACTTAAGGATCTGGTTTCCTTTTATGGGCCTGCCCCTCCAGCTCTTAAATCATGGATATCATATTTGGTTCAAGTTAGGTCATGATGGGGTGCAGTGCCTAGAGGCACGTTCACTTTCTGAAGGCCTGGATGTGGCACACATCACTTTCGTTCACATTCCACTGGGGAGAACATAGTCAAATGGCTCCACCTACCACACACGGGACTGGAGAAGATGTAGCCATACACCATGTTCTTAGGGAAAGAACATATTTTGGTAATCAACCAGCAGTCTTTGCCACAGATGGAGAGTCAAGACTGCCCCTATTTTGCTGTTTGCATACTCAAAACAAGCACTGGGATGAAAAGCCGTATGCAGCACAAGGTCTATGATAGCGTTTCATTTTTCATGTCAGCACCCATCACCCAACCAAAGCCACAAACTAGAGGAAGGAACATAGCAGTCCAGGCAAACTCACCAATGTGAGAAAGGATAAGAAAGAAAAACACTGTTCATCCCCCAATGTATTAATGCCATGACCCATGACGGTACAGATTGTGCTAAGGAATGCTTGCGCATTTCCCTAACTCCTTTGGAAAAGGGAAAAGAGGAGCCATGGAGGAACAAGAAGAGAATTAGTAACATTATCAAGAGTTCTTTTCTCTGATCTAACCAGAACACCGGGCCCTGCATCTTCATTTTGCACTGAGTCCTTCAAATTATGTAGCTGGTCCTGCAGGAGGGACGGGGAGCTGATGGATAAATGCTTTTCCCTTTCTTTTCTTTTAAATCTTTAGTTTTGAGAGAGAGAGAGAGAGAGAGAAAGAGAGGCAGAGAGAGAGGGAGAGAGAGAATCCCAAGCAGGCACTTCACAGGCAGCACGGAGTCTGATGCAGGGCTTACACTCACAAACTGTGAGATCATGACCTGAGCTGAAACCAAGAGTTGGACACTTAACCGACCGAGCCACCTAGGAGCCTCTGCTTTTCCCTTTCTAACTCCCAGAAAATGGTGCTGATACACGTGGCATGCATATCTCAGCTATCCAGCAGGATTGAGAAAACACTCTCCCATAGCTATGGTCAACTCCATAACTGATCTTAATACTGGCTCTCCCTCTTTTCCTGTTTCATTTTCCTTGCCCCTTACTCCTGCTCCCTTAGGTCACATTCCCAAAGCAACAATTTGCACAAAAGCTACTACGGTCAGCATTTAAGAAGAGACCTTTAGGTGATGAATGATCTCTGTAGCTATCTAGAGGAAGATCATTGCAGCCAGTAGGAAAAATAGTAAGCAAAGATCCTGGGATGGGAGCATGCCTGGTGTGTTTGAGCAGCAAAGAAGTCACTGTGGCTAGAGTGCAGTGAGTAGTAATAGGTGAGAGAAATAGGAAATGAAGTCAGTGAGGTCATGGAAAGGCTTATAGATCTCTGTAAGGACTTTGGCTTTTACCCGGAGAAATAAGTTATATGATTTGACTTTGGTTTTGAAAGGGTCACCTGGCTGCTATGTTAAGAAAAGAGGAGTGCCTAGGAGACTCAGTCAGTTAAGCATCTAACTCTTGATTTCAGCTCAGGTCACAATCTCATGGTTCATGACATCAAACCCCACATCAGACTCCACACTATCAGAGCAGAGCCTGCTTGGGATTTTCCCTCTCCCTCTCTGCCCCTCCCCACCACCCATGTGCTCTCTCTCTCTCTTTCTCTCTCTCTCTCTCTTTCTCTCTCTCTCTCTCCCTCTCTCAAAAATAAAGGAAGAAAGGCAGGAAGGCAGGAAGGCAGGCAGGCAGGAAGGCAGGAAGGCAGGAAGGAAGGAAGGAAGGAAGGAACAGACTGTACAAGACAAGGGTAAGAGCAGGGAGAATATTTACAAAACTACTGCGATAGTCCCAATGAGACAGAAGATGATGGCTTGGACGAGAGTGGTAGCAGTAGAGGTGGGGAGAAGATGTCAGATTCTAAATGTATTTCAAAGTAGAGCCAAAGGATTTGCTGATGAATTGGATGAAGGCTAAAAGAGAAAGAGAGAAGTCAAGGGTGTTTACAAGGTCCTCAACCTCAGAAAGAGGTGTGGCCTGGAAACTTAACAGAGAGTAGGTCCTTGAAAGAATGGGAGAGAGGATGGAATGGGGATGGTTCAGATAGGAAGCACGATGATCTGGAGAATAGACAAGGGAGTGTCCAGGGAAGAGGACAATGGGTGTCATGGCTCAAGGTAAATATTTCCTCCCATTACCCAAAAAGCAATGACTAATGAGTAAGGTAACTGGCTATATGCAAATCACACATCTGATAAGGGGTTAATATGCAAAATATATTACAACCCAGGAGCAAAAAATAGAGACCCCATTTACAAATGTGCAAAGGACGTGAATAGACATTTTTCCAAAGAAGATATATGAATGGCCAACAGGTACATGAAAAGATGCTCAACATTACTAATGATCAGGGAAAAGAAAATCAAAACCTCAATGAGATATCACCTCACACCTGTTAGAGTGGTAATTATCAAAAAGACAAGAAATAACAAGTGTTGGCGAGGATGTGGAGAAAAGGGAACCCTACTGTACTGTTGATGGGAATGTAAATTGGTGCAGCCACTGTGGAAAGCAGTATGGAGGTTCCTCGAAAAGTTAAGAATATAACTACCATATGATCCAGCAATTCCACTGCTGAGTATTTATACAGAGAAAACAAAAACATTAATTCAAAAAGAAACATGCATCCCTATGTTTATTGCAACACTATTTACAAATCCCAAGACATGGAAACAACCTAAATGTCCATCAATGGATGAATGGATAACAAAAATGTGATGTATGTATACGCAGTGAAATACTATTTGACCATAAAAAAGAATGAAATCTTGCCATTTATGACAACATGGATGGACCTTGAGGGCATGATGCTAAGTGAAATAAGTCAGACAGAAAAAAGAAATACTGTATGATCTCACTTATATGTGGAATGTAAAACAACAAAACAAACAAAAACCCAAGTCATGGATATAGAGAACAGACTGGTGGTTGCCTGAAGTTGGGGGTGAGGGTTGGGTGAAATGGGTGGAAGGGCATCAGAAGGTACAAATTTCCAGTAATGAATAAGTCAAATTTGGTTTGCTAATATTTTGGTAGGGATTTTTGTGTCTATGTTGAACAGGGATACTGGCCTATAATTTTCTTTTCTTTTCTTTTCTTTTCTTTTCTTTTCTTTTCTTTTTTTTTGTAGTGTCTTTGTGTGGCTTTGTATCATTATCTACACAATAGCCAAGGCAAGGAAGCAACCTAAGTGTTCATTGATAGATGAATGGATAAAGAAAAGATGTAGTATATATACGCACACACAATGGAATATTAGCCGCTCAGAAGAATGAAATCTTGCCATTTGTGACAACATAGATGAACCTAGAGGGTATTATGGTAAGTGAAAGAAGTCAGACAGAAATAAATAAATACCATATGATCTCACTTATATGTGGAATTTAAAAAATGAAACAAAGGAGCGAAACGAAACAGAAACAGACTCAAAAATGCAGAGAACAAACTAGCGATTGCCAGAGGGGAGAGGGGTTGGGGAGGATGGGCAAAATAGGTGAAGGGGATGAAGAGTTGCAGTCTTCCAGTTATAAAAAAGTAAGACATGGGGATGTAAAGTACAGCATAGGGAATACAGTCAGTAATACTGTAATAACTTTGTATGGTGACAGATGGTAACTACACTTAATGTGGTGAGCATTTCATAATGTATATAAATGTAGAATCACTATGTTATACACCTGAAACTAATATAATATAATCCAACTGTACTTCAATTTTTACAAAATGATAACAATAATAAATTTAAAATAAAGTGAATAAGTCATAAGGATGTAATGTACAGCATGGTGACTACGGTTAATAGAAAAAAAAATTTGTAACCACGTACGGTGACGATTATTGGCTGGACTTGTGGTGGTGATCATTTTGCAGTATATACAATTGTCGAATTATTACATTGTGTACCTGAAACTAATATAGTGTTATGTCAATTATACCTCAGTAAAAAAAAAAAACAAAAAAACAAAAAAACAAAAAAAACAAAAAAAACAAAGATAAAAAAGAGGGAGAGGGGTCAGTACCACAGAGGTAGCCACTCTATGAACCCTTGGGATTGACCTTATACAGAGTCACATTTGGTCTCTGAGGATCTCAGATACCAGGACAGCTGATGATAACAGGCCTACTTGAATAAGACAAATCAGCTGTCCTGGAAAGAGCGTGGGGCTGAGGTGCGCGTGCGCTGGGCTACTATAACACATAGGTTCATTATTCCCAGGGGCAGCACCTGTTTTTGCTCACCAGTGTTGACACTTCTTCGCACACACACCCAAAAGCCTATTGACAAAGCATTGAAGATTATACTGAAGATTTCACAGGGAGATAGGGGAAACATTTACATCATACGCAACGTCATCAGCCCCCTTTTGACATGTCTCCTACTCTCAGTCTCTCTGTCCAACCATCCCACCAATGGGATACTTTTGGCACCGCCGACTTAGAGCTGCCTAGCCTCACTAACCTCTACTCCTGGACCTCTTATTCCTACCCCTGATCCAACTCCAGCTTCTCCAAACTTGTAACTCGGCCCATTGAGGCAGGGGGAGAGGATTTGATAGTTACCATGATGCCGCCTTGGGGGGATGGGGGATGGGGGAGAGCAGAGAGGGATTATAAAAACTTTTCTTTCTTTTGCACTAAGTGCAGAAGATTGTATCAAAAGACAGTCCCTGGCCTCAAGCAACCAACCGACATGTCAGTGGATCCTTGTAACTCAGCACCGTAAGTGTTATGGTAGAAGTAAACACAAGTACTGTGGCACCACTAGGGAGGGACACCTAATCCAGACTGAAGGGATGGTAGTCAGGCATGCCATTCCAACTTTTCTTAGCACCTACTATGTGCCAGACCCCGCACTGTACAGCAGTGTGTGGAGACGAGTGAATGCTACGTGGCTTCTGCCTCCAGGAAAGGCATCACTAGTTGGTCCCTTTGCTCTTGGCTGGTACCCTAAGCAGGTGTCTAGTCAGCCTGTTGGGTAACCCCTTTCTGCCTCCTGAGGCGGTTCTCCATCTCTGAGCTCAGTTTCCCCATCTGTCCATTGAAGGAATCTGGCCAGTGTTTGGTAGAACCAGGGTCACAACCTGGGACTTTGGGTTTTTACTACATAGTACTTGGAAAATCTTCAAGTCTGAGAAGTGTTGACTCAAACACTTTGTTCTCACTGCTCATTTATCAGCCCAAATGTATTGTTAGTAGAAACAGGAGGCTGTAGGCATTATGCAGGGCTCTAGAGAATTCTGGGGCTGCTCTGCCTATTTATTTTTCTTGCCCCAATCTCCACAGTCATTACCAAGACCAAAAAGGCTTGTCTTCACTGCATTTCCTTGGAGCCACAGTGACATTTGGTGGCCACTGGAGGTTGAAAAGCAAGTGTCAGAGAAAGCAATGTCTTCGTAGTGCAGAATGGAATAAGGTGAGTTTCCCAGCAATTTTCTCATTCAAACTATTCACAATCTGATCCACTCTTGTTATTGCTTATGGAAATTTAGTATAGGTCTAACAGGCTGAACTTGGCCCAAGACCACTATGAACACAAATGATTTATCCTCAGTCAGTTGCCTTTATAGACAAAAGAAAAAACCAAAAGAGTTTACACTGTAATAGTGATTTCTAGGTTTTTTTTCCCTAGAAAATGCTTTCGTAATGCAAAACAATTGGGAACAAAAAGCTGAACAACACAAGCATTAAAATCATCCATAACCTTACCACCCAGAAATAAACCTCATTAATATTTTATTTCCTTTCTTTCTATGAATAACACAATGTTATCAATACACTCAATACACACAGATTCGTTGCCTGCTTTTTGCACTTAGTGGTATACCACAGACATTTTCCATGTCATTCTTGTATAACATTATTTTTAATGGCTGAATAGTATTCCAACACACACTGTGATTCACTGGTGGATGTATCATTTAGTTAGCCAATTCCATATTGTTAAGGCATTCAGATGGTTTCTAGATTTTCAACATTGTAAAATAGTGTTGTAGGAGTTTCCTTACAAATCACATATCTGATTATTTCCTTAGGATCAATGCCCGTGATTTTAACAACTCCGTGAAAGAGTATGCACATTTAGTACTTTTGAAACATACTGCCAAAGTACCCTCCAGAAAGATGATACCAATTTATTCTCCCAACAGCTGTATTTGAAAGTGCTTATTTCCTCATGCCCCAGTCAACACCGGCTATTATCATTACCTTTATTCTTTGCCATGATAGGCAAAACATGGGAAAAAGTTGATAAATGGCATGGTGTTTTGGGCTCATTTTCCTTTTTTTATTATCAGTGAATTTGAACTGCTTTCATTTTTTCATTGGCTATTTGTATTTGTTCCTTTGTAAACTTCCTGTCCTTGTCCTTTGCCTATTTTTTTTTTCCTGTTGGAATATTTATCTTCTTTACTGATTTGTTAATACCATATGTGTTAACCCTTTTTCATAGGTCACAAGTCTTCTCAGCATATCACTGTCTTTTTATTTCTTCAGCATATAGAAATTTTATTTTTGTTTTATTTATTTTAAGCAGCTGAAACCTCATTCTTTTAGTATATTTATTTTTTTAAGAGAGAGTGTGTGGATATGAGCAGGGGAAGGGCAGAGAGAGAGGGAAAGGATCCCAAGCAGGCTCCACACTGTTGTTGTGGGGCTCAAACCCCACACGGGGGCTCAAACCCACGAACCATGAGATCATGACCTGAGTTGAAACCAAGAGTTGGACACTTAACCAACTGAGCCACCCAGATGCCCCAGAAATTTGATTTTTATACAGCCACATCTACCCTTTCCTTTATGGTTTCTGTCTTGGGGGCCTTGTTTTAAAAGGTCTTCCCTTTTCCTAAATTATATTTTTTTCCTCTAGATCTCTTGTTTTGTTATTTACATTTAACCAAGTCATCCATATGCAATTTATTTTGGTGAAATGTGAGGTCAGACTATAGCTTTATTGAATAATGGTGACACAATCGTTAACTAGAAGAAATAACAATTTCTCCTTAACTTCTTTTTGCCACTTTCAATTATTAAGCATTGATTTCTGATGGTGTCTGTTTCTAGGCTTCTTATTCTGTTCCACTGATCCACCTCTTCCCTCACTTAGAGCAGCTGGACATTTCACAAGAGGAGACCCACACTATCTGACACAGCAGATGTATACATTCACACCTGTAGGCATAGGAGTGAGAAAAGTGAACCTTCTCAAAGATGCAGATGTACAAATTTGGAGCCAAGGAAAAGAATGAGGACCTCCAGGGCTGTGTCACTTCTATGAGGCTCGCTCAGACAGTAGCTTCCATCCTGCCTGTGCTGGATATCTTCCATTTGCCCATCAACTCCATCTTCAACCTTCTCTACCATGCTTTGTGCCCCAGAAAACTGGCCTGTATGGACTTAGCCAATGGCCTCCCTTGCCTTTTGGCTTCTGCTTGGGTTTGGCCAACGGGGAGCACCAGTAGGAGTTTAGAGGATGGTGAGAGAGTATTTATTCTCCCAGCTCTCTCCCTTTGGGACCTACTGAAGGCAACAAGCTGCTATTAAGAGGATCTTTCCACATAGTTACCTTCCTCACATTCTGGTAACCACTGGTAATGTCATAACCACATTCTGGTAACCACCCTTTAGGCATCAGATGTAATAAATCCTCCATAAATCCTTTGAGGATTCCTTAGAGCTACCTATATCTTTAATTAAATTCTTGTCAAATTACTCAAATTGTGTCAACTATTCCTAGCTGGGACCTTGACTGATACATACCCCTACAGATGGGCACTTTTTCCTTCAGGATGTGGTCTCATGCTGTGATCCTGCCAGAGATAATGATCTTAAACCCAGGTATAATGAATCCTGCCCCTCCCCCGCCCCGTTTAAATGCACTAAAAGCATTATCTCAAACCCTAGAGTATACTAAAGAAAATACAATCAAGAAGCAAGTATGGAACAGTTTTTAAAAAGCTGTAAGTGAGGCCCAAAACTTTAATCACATAAAATGCAGGGCCATATATCATTGCAAAGCTAACAAAAAGACGTATTTTTCACTTGGTTTCTACTGTCTCAAGAAGCACAAAAGTAAAGATCTGGTAAACTTACTGTACCCAGGAGACCTTATGCTAACTGAAAAGTCCCCAGTGATCAGGAGACAGTCGTTCCTACATCCCTCCCCCACCCACCACCATCCCTGCAGAAAATACAGGACCTTAGTGAGCTGGGGGCAGGTAAAGGACAGGCACAAAATGACAGATGTGTTTTATCAGAATTACCAATGTAATCAGGATTTACTGCAGTTTAGAATTCAGATGGTACTAGGTGGCAGGCCCAGTCCAAGGGGATCCTGAGAGCCTTCACAGACTAATATGTAGGATAGCATTCAAAACAATGTGGATTCACCCTTTATTCCCACCTTTGTTCCCACCTGCTCCTAGAGTGTGCCTTCTGTGCTGTAAAGACTGGAAAACTGAAAATACATTTCATAGACTCTTTTGTTGTTTTTTTTTTTTACTGTATATGTTCCCTATTTTCCTATTTTCCTGTTTGTTCTTTTTTCTTTTTTCTTTTAACTCCAGTGTAGTTAACATACAGTGTTATATTAGTTTCAGGTGTACAATATAGTGTTTCCACAGCTCCATATATTACTGTGTTCATCAGGGTAGGTGTACTCTTCACCAGGTGATGCTTGGGATTGTTGAGTCACCGTATTGTACACCTGAAACTAATACAATGCTTTAAAAAACAAAGTTACGTTTACACCAAACAACAACAAAAAAGAGGAATGTACTCTTAATCCCTTCACCTATTTCACCCATCCCCCACCTATCTCCCCTCTGGCATCCATCACTTTGTTCTCTATAGTTAGGAGTCTGTTTCTTTTGTTTTATTTCTTTTGTTTTCCTTTGTTCATTTGTTTTGTTTCTTAAATTTTACATATGAGTGAAATCATATGGTATTTGCCTTTCTCTGACTGGCTCATTTCGCTTGGCATTATACTCTCTAGATCCATCCATGTTGTTGCAAATGGCAAGATTTTATTCTTTTCTATGGCTGAATCATATTCCATTATACACACACACACACACACACACACACACCCCACATCTTCTTTATCCATTCATCTATTGATGGAGACTTGGACTGCTTCCATAGTTTGACTCTTGTAAATAATGCTACAATAAACATCAAGGTGCATATATCCCCTCAAATTAGTGTTTCCATATTCTTTGGGCGAATATCCAGTAGTGCAATTATTGGATCATAGGATAGTTCTATTTTTAATTTTTTGAGGAACCTCCATACTGTCTTCCACAGTGACCGCACAGTTTGCATTCCCACCAACAGTGCATGAGGGTTCCTTTTCTCCACATCCTCACCAACACTTGTTTCTTGAGTTTTTATTTTAACCATTCTGACAGGTGTAAGGTGATATCACATTATGGTTTTGATTTGTATTTCCCTGATTATGAGTGATGTTGAGCATCTTTTCATGTGTCTGTAGGTCATCTGTATGTCTTCTTTGGAGAAATATCCATTCATGTATTCTGTCTATTTTTAAATTGGATTATTTGTGGGGGAGGTTGGTATAGAGTCATATAAGTTCTTTATATATTTTGGACACTAAACCTTTACTGGATATGTCATTTGAAAATATCTTCTCCCATCCAGTGGGTTGTTTTTTAGTTTTGTTGGTTGTTTCCTTTGCTGTGCAGAAGACTTTTATTTTGATGTAGTCCCAATAGTTTATTTTTACTTTTGTTTCCATTTCCTCAGGAGACTTATCTAGAAAGATACTGTTATTACTGATGTCAGAGAAATTACTACCTATGCTCTCCTCCAGGATTTTGATGGTTTTAGGTCTCACATTTATGTCCTTAATCCATTTTGAGTTTATTTTTGTGTATGGTATAAGAAAGTGGTCCAGTTTCATTCTTTTACATGTAACTATCCAGTTTTCCCAACACCATGTGTTGAAGAGACTGTCTTTTTCCCATTACATATGCTTGCCTCCTTTGTCAAAGATTAATTGACCATGTAGCTGTGGGTTTATTTCCAGGCTTTTTATTCTGTTCCATTGATCCTTATTTCTGGGTTTTTATTCTGTTCCATTGATCCACGTGTCTATTTTTGTGCCAGCATCATACTGTTTTGATTATTACACCTTCGTAATATAACTTGAAGTCTGGAATTGAGATGCCTCCAGTTTTGTTTTGTTTTTGCAAGATTGCTTTGCCTATTCAAGGTCTTTTGTGATTCCACACAAATTTTAGGATTCTTTGTTCCAGCGCTGTGAAAAATGCATTTTGATAGGGATTGTATTAAATATTTCAGACCCATAGCTAGAATTCTGGGTGTGCAATAGCTTCTACCAATTATGTGCACTCGTATGAGATTTGGAAAGCAGAAGTTAAGCCAAGGCCACTTTCCCTGACCTTTTGGGCTCCTTTACCCTGATAATCCTGAGAAAGTTCTACAGCCATGTACCAGAATCTAGTCTCCAGCTTCTTGGTGTCAAGAGGCAGTTCCCATCAGTGACAGAGGCATTTCCTGATGCCAGCTTCTATTCCCTGGGCCATAGCCATGGTGCTATGCTCTTGAACTGAGCCTTCCAGTGGTGGTATCAGAGGTAGTAGCCAATTGGTAGATTAGTTCTACAAGATTCTGAGAGCCATTTCTTCAGGCCCATCTTAGAGCCCACTCTTCCAGTCCTTCCAAGAATTGTTTCTTCAAATCTAATTTCCTTATTAAATCCCTTTCTTCTGGAAATACCTAGAGTAGCTTCTGACAGACACAGGCAGACAGGGTCAGGGTCAAGTTCTTTTACCAATTCCCCTCAAGACTTGAGTCTGGAAAAATATGAGTTATATACAGAGGCCTTTCAGGTAACAGCCGGCTAATAGGAAAAAAAAAAAAACTCTTTAACCATTATTGGCCTGAGTCACAGATACTGGCATCCTGCCCTTGACTGAGCCCAGCACTACATATCCACACATAGGTGGTGGGGGAGGAAAAAGGAAGGGAGCCAGGAAGGTAGACTAAGTACCTATTATGTGTCAGGTACTAACCTAGACCCTTCCACATATTCTCATTTAATTCTTAGAATGGTTCTGGAAGATAAGTACATTTATCCCTATTAACCCAATGCTACACATACACATTTCTGAATACAGTATGTCCATTTCTCTCTGGCTTAGATCACTGCTAAAATAAGACACCTTACCTAGCGTGGGGACCTAGATGGTGTGTGGGTTTAGATTCTAAGCCACCCTGAGGAATACTCTGGTTTCTCTTCAGATCGCATAAATCTTTCGCCTTTGACTAAGCCACCCTGAGGACCTCAGTTGCAGAAGTGTGTGACCTTGTGGCAAGGGCTCTGCAATTAACGTGACTTGGCTCCAGTCTCCATGTCTACTTCTTTCTGCTCTGCTACCAACTAGTAAATTTCTGATGTGTCATGAAACAAACTTCCCGAGGTAATAATATGCCCCTGTTCAATTCAAGCCGGGGCCACAAGAGTTGGCTGCCATCCTATGGGTCAGCAGCATCCCTCAAATACAGGCATCTGTCCCTGGTGCAATCAGCAGTGACTAAGAAGAGGGGTCTCAGGTCCTGGTAGCGACTCAGCAGGAGGATGAAAAGAGAAAACCAAATTTGGGCACCTCGTGAAAAATCAGAATATTTAGAAACACTGAGCCCACACCTCCACAACCAACAAGGGGAGGGGCCCCCCTTTATACTGCAGTTTGCTGCACATCATTCATTTTTGTTAATTACCTGGCCCTTTTAGATATTTGACTTTGAGAAATCCTAAGTTCCTTCCAGCTCTAACAATCTTTAATTCCAAAAGAATTAAATTTCTATAGAAATTTAGAATTTAATTCTATACTCTTCCGGATTCCTTTACACTGAAAACACTGTGGATTGACATGGGCCTCACTGAACAGATAATTTGGAAACAAGCTGGGAATGCATTTCATTTATCCACCGATTTGATTTTCTAAATAGGGACTCTACATTTTCACACTATAAAGCCATTATTCTCCTCTATTCGAGTTGCTGTAATTCTCAATGTGCCATGTATTATCATCATCCCGTCAAAATGAAAATCTTACAGAGAGCCTGTGAGGGCCTTATCAAATCAAGTGGAAGTGATTAAGGACAGTAGAAAAAATGCAAACAATTACATATACACGATTAAATAACGCAACGGATGAAAACCCAGCTAGTCTTCAGATTTTCACAAGTAAGGTTTGCAATTTGATATTTTGTTGACTCAATAGCAAATTATCAATTCATTAAATGATTAAACCATTTATCAAAACTGTGAATGACAAAGCAATCAGAGACTGGGATAATCAGACTCCGAGTCTGTTCTTTGTGTAAAATTCAAATGCACCCAGCACAATACAATTTTGTACTTAATGTCATTCATCTAATCAGCATATTTCTGCTCCAATGTGAGATCTTTGTTTGAACACGAGATGCAACAGATATGGAAGCCACAAAAATCTCATTTGTATAATCATAACAAGCATGTTATCATGGTTGTCAAATTTCATTAAACCTAATTCGCTCTATTTTCTGAGCTTCAAATTGACATAAAACGTTTCTGTGAAAGGCAAAAATGCTAAAGGATCACAGAAATAGGTATAAAGTGAATACTTTTAGATGCCTACATTTTGTTTTAGATAGCTAACAAATATTGATAATAATAGATTAGATCCCCCAAGTTTTTCAAGTTTGTATTTAAATTCCAGTAGAATGAGTCTCTTCTCCAGACTCATACAGTGTTATATTAGTTTCAGGTGTACAATATAGTGATTCAAGATCCCCCAAATGTTTTCAAACATCGGTTGAATGTGAACATTCACGCTATGAAAGTCTAAACCTTTGGCCTCCTTTGAGTAATAATGAGTCCCATGGGTGCAATTACAATAAATGTAAATATAGAAACCCTCCGTTAACACACGGCTTCTCAGGAAGACATGCTTTCCTAAGGCAAGGGACTTATTTCAAATTACACTGTCATCTTACCCATCCTCCATTTAGAGCCAAAGTTCTGCTTAGACCCGTGCTTCTCCAACTTTAGTATACATCAGAAACACTTGGAGAGCCTGTTAAACGTGGAGATTCCAGGGCCCCACACTGGCCTTGATTCCAAAGATCCTCGCGGGGCCTGAAAACTCTGTACTTTTAACAAATAGCCCAGATAGTAGTTTTGTAAATGATTCAAGGACCACATTGGGAGAAACACTGACCCACACAATGTTTTCTTCTCCCTTTGCATTAAGTTGTTTTGAACGCTTGCGTACAGATCTTTCCGGCATTTCTCTTGAGTGCCTTCTGGATGCCCTAATCAACTTGCACTAATATTCCCTGGGCCCCATCCCACCTCAGTAGCCTGTACGGCAAAAAGTTACATTCTCTACATTTTCCTTCTCCAGACTCATACCTCTCAGGCCTTCACACGTGTGCCTTCCCCTCTGAAAGCACCAGTTAACTGCACCCTTCTGGAAGACTTGCAGTCTTCCCTAAGCCAATCGGATTCCTGTGTGTCTCAAAGCAGGAGCTTTTCAAGTCCATACATAAGCTCTATTTCTTGCAAACCTCCCTGTTAACAAAGAAGGACTTATCTAAGCCTTTTCTGTCCTTAATATCACCTCACAGAGTGGACAAGATAAAACAAAGGGGGCTTCAAACCCACGCATTTAGCATCTTATTAGCAGCTCAAGGGAAAAAAAAAAGTTGTCAGTGAAGAGCTAGGATCGTATTTCCTTGAAAATTCACAATTGTCTCTTGATATGAGTTATCCAAGTTATGACCTGTTATTGTCACAGGTAGACAATAGATAACAAGCTACCACCTGGAAACTCACTCGGGGAGCTTTTCGTGTAGATCAATAGCGGGGCCTTGCCCAAGACCCGGGTTTCTCAAGTTTGGCGCTACTGACATTGTGGTCAGATAATTCTTTGTAGTGAAAGGCTGTTCTGTGCCTTGTAGGATGTTTCGAAACATGACTGGACTCTACCAACTACGTGCTGGTTCACTGCCCGCCCCTCGTCAGTCATTACAACCAAAATTATCTCTAGACATTGGCAAAAGTCCTTTGGCAGACGGGGAGCAAGAGTGCCCCCACTTGACAGCCATGGTCTCTGACCAATTAAGCCAGAATTTCTCGGAGTAGAACCTGATATTCTTTCAAAGCTCCCCAGATCATTCCAATGTGCAGCCAGGGTTGAGAGCCACTGCTTTGGACCGATCTTTGAGCCTCAGTTTTCTCCTCGGTAAAATGAGAAGATGTGAATGTATACTTCAGGGAGTTGGTCTAAAAATCAAATGAAATAATACGTGGGAAAATGTTTTGGGAATTGTTAAATAACTGTAAGGTGATAGCTCTCCCATCTCTTCTGAAACACGAATCCAGGGGTTATCAAATTGTAGCCTATAGGACAAATCCAGCTCATCAACTGGTTTTGTGTGATCTGTGAGCTGAGTGGTTTGTACATTCTTATTTTTTTTTAATGTTTATTTACTTATTTTGAGAGAGAGAGGCAGGGGGAGAGGGAGAGAGAGAATCCCAAGCAGGCTCTATGCTACTCGGTGTCTTATGTACATTTTTAAATGGTTGAATAGAAATCAGAAAAAGAGGACTATTTCGTGACCCATGAAAATTGTCTGAAATTCAGATTTCAAAATCTATAAATAGAATTTTTTTGGAACTTACAGAGTTTATGGCTACTTTTGCATGGTAAGTTGAGTAGTTACGACAGAGACCTTACAGCCCACAAAGCCTAACATATTTACTATCTGGCTATTTACATAAGAAGTTTGAGGCCCTCTACACTAACTGAATTAGCTACTTACTCTAGTTCTGAGAGAGACTGAAAGAAGGGAGGAAAGGCAAAAGTGAGACAGTGAACTTCTCTGTTCTTTGTTTTCAACCACATAAATGAAGTTGAGATAGCTTAAAATAGCTTCCAGGGGCACCTGGGGGGGCTCAGTCAGTTAAGCGTCTGACTTCAGCTCAGGTCATGATCTCATGGTTTGTGGGTTCAAGCCCTATGTCAGGCTCTGTGCTGACAGCTTGGAGCCTAGAGCCTGCTTCATATTTTGTGTCTTTTCTCTCTCTCTCTCTCTCTCTCTCTCTCTCTCTCTCTCTCTATCTCTCTCTCTCTCAAAAATAAAAAATAAACATTTTTAAAGACAGTTCTATATTTTATTATTATTATTATCATTATTATTATTATTATTATTATTATTATTTGAGAGAGAGAGAAAGAGAGAGAGCAGGGGAGAGGACAGAGAGAGAGAATCTTAAGCATGCTCCACGTCTAGCACAGAACCCCACACAGGGCTTGATCCCACAACCCTGGGATCATGACTTGAGCTGAAATCTAGAGTGGGTTGCTCAACCGACTGAGCCACCCAGGGGCCCCAGTAATAAAGCTTTTCATACCCTCTTCGTGTATGTGTGGCACCATCAGTCTTGACATCCAGACCAATTTGGGGGAGTGGGGTTCTGTCGTGTTTCTTTAGGATGGTCACTATTGGTTTGCAAACTGGCCTTCTACAGGGAGGGCAAGGAGAGACCAAATAAAGAGGCTGGCCGCTCCAGATTGGAAGGTGGTAGGTTTCATAACCAAGGAAACTTAAATACCAGGCCTATGTCTGGTGGCCGTGAGAAGAGTTGATCTCCACATCCACCCACCAGAATCCTAAAAGTTTATATAGAAGCCTTAGTGGGGTCCTGTCACCTATTCAGTCCCAATGTTCTCAACGAGTCTTTGCTCTCTCAAGACTGCATCCTTAAAAATGGCTCCCACTGAGAGAACAATGGGTAGAGTGTACATTCCAAGGACAGGAGAGGGGGTACGGAGCCTCCAATTGCCCAAGATCGGTTCAAGGGTCAACCAGTGGTCACGTCCTCTCTATTGACCTCTTCCAACAATCACGGCAGAGACAGGGAGATTTGAACAGAAGAAGGCAACCTAATGACTAAAACAAAATGCTGTGTTGCTGGCTTTGAAATGGAGGAAGGGGCCATGAGCCAAGGAATGAAGGACTGTGGCTCATGATGCTGAAAATGAATAGCAAACAAACAAATTCTCTCCTAGAGCCTCTGGAGGGAGTACGGCCCTACCAACACCTTCATTTCAGCCCAGTGAAACTGATTTCAGACTTCTGACCTCCAGAATTGCAAAAGAATAATACGTGTTGTTTTGAATCACCAAATTTGTAGGAATTTGTTAAGCAGCCCTAAGAAACTAGGAAGTAGTACCAAATGGTACTAGTGGTCATTGTCTTTGTCACCACCATATGCAGTTTTATTAAAAAAAAAGAAAAAGAAAAAGCCAAGGGGCGCCTCAGTGGCTCAGTCGGTTGAGCGTCTCCCTCTTGATTTCGGCTGAGGTCATTGATCTCACAGTTCATGGGTTCAGGCCCTGCATCCGACTCCACGCTGACAGTGTGGAGCCTGCTTGGAATTCTCTCTCTCCCTCTCTCTATTCCTCTTCCCTACACTCTCTCTCTTTGTCTCAAAATAAATAAACTTAAAAAATTAAAAAGAAAAGAAAAAGCCAGCTGCACTTAAGAATGTGTTTGACAAGGGGGGTGGGCTGGGTGGCTCAGTCAGTTAAGCGGCCAACTCTTGGTTGCAGCTCAGATCATGATCTCGTGGTTCATGAGTTCAAGCCCTGTATGGGGCTCTGCACTGACAGCGTGCAACCTGCTTGGGATTCATTCTCTCTCTCTCTCTCTCTCTCTCTCTCTCTCACTTTCTTTCTCTCAAAATGAATGAATAATAAAAAGAATGTCTTTGATGGAGCAGTGAAAATTATCGATGTTATCTATGTTGACCCTTAAGTACACGGTTTCCTAATATTCTGTACGACACACTGGGAACCACATATAAAGCACTTGAGCTGCATCCTGAAGTATAATAATTGCCTCAAAGACAAACACTTGTGCAATTTTAAAGCCACCTTTTTCACAAAACACCATTTTTACCTAGAAGAACCACCGACAGGGAAACTTTGGTTATTCAGACTTGGGTTCTTGGCAGCCGTTTCCCCTAAAATTAACAAAGTGAGACCGTCACTTCAAGGAAAACAACTGACAGCATTTTTTTTTTTGCCAGTTAGAAAATATAGGTTTTTAAGTAAAAATTAGAGATTTAGAAAACTTGCATCTGCCACCAGGAGCTTGACAACTTTCCAAAACATACTTTCCCGGTGCGATCCATGGTTAGAGTAACAAATGTGATATTTTTATATCGTATCATGAATTAGGTCAATATTTAGAAAATCTACATAACTCAGTGAAGCAATATTTTTCAAAGGATCAATGCGTGATGTCACAAAATCATGCATAGCTAAAAAAATATCCATTCGAAACGAGGAGACAGTAATGGATTTCTCATGTACAAAAACACAAAAAGTTCACGGATATTGTTTCGGATTCCATGTTGGAACTAACTTCTAAGAAACTTCCACTTGTCAGATGTTGGTGCATTATCGAGGAATATCCACAACAGTAGTGCCCGATTATGACCAACTGGTGAGTGCTTGTCACATCCAATGTAGAACCTACAATAATGGGGCAGTATTTAGTGTCTGCCTTGCTAACTTCATTTCCCCCTTCATTTCCTCATTGGTTCCATAAATTCTTGTAAGCTACTTTGAATAAATAAGTCACATTTTAATTTTTCCATTTTTCCAAGTACTTATGCAATAATCAACCCACTTTATTAATTTGTTGAAAGATTCCCATGAAATTTGGTTTTTGAAGAATGCTGCTTTTCTTTGTAACTTCTGAAAAGAAAACCTCTTTCACTTAAAAATTTAATAGCTGCAACTATACTGAATGTCTTTTCTTATCTGTTTTTCAAGACATTGGTTTAGTGCATTTTCATTTGACTTTCAGGTATTCCAAGTAAAACATGGCCTCCTGGGGCGCCTGGGTGGTTCACTTGGTTAAACGACCGACTTTGGCTCAGGTCATGATCTCACGGTTCGTGAGTTTGAGCCCCGTGTCGGGCTCTGTGCTGCCAGCTCGGAACCTGGAGCCTGCTTTGAATTCTGTCTCCCTCTCTCTCTTCCCCTCCCCACTTGCGCTCTCCCTCTGTCTCTCTCAAAAATAAACATTAAAGGGGCGCCTGGGTGGCGCAGTCGGTTAAGCGTCCGACTTCAGCCAGGTGGCGATCTTGCGGTCCGTGAGTTCGAGCCCCGCGTCGGGCTCTGGGCTGATGGCTCAGAGCCTGGAGCCTGCTTCTGATTCTGTGCCTCCCTCTCTCTCTGACCCTCCCCCGTTCATGCTCTGTCTCTCTCTGTCCCAAAAATAAATAAAAAACGTTGAGAAAAAAAAATTTTTAAAAATAAAAGAAACATAGTCTCCTGGTGCTCTGTGGAGTCTTCATGAATTAATATATTCATCCAGTCTGTTTTGATGAAGAGTTTATAAGCAAAACAATAATCTTTAGTCTTGAGATAGGCTAAAGAGGATCTCATAACAGCTTAATTTAAGCATTTATAAGATTCATTTTACATTGTGCTTGATTCTGTGCAAATACTATTGGGATAATAACTTGGGGAAAACACGTCTTTCATTAAACAATGTGGAATGGAATTATTCTTCATCACAAAGAGCACAGGGGAAGTTCACAGTTCTTACTGAAGTCAATGAATGGAACTTTCATACACGCTCGGTTGACCCTACAAATTGTGTTTTACATTGTTATTACCTTCATCCTCCACTTTTTCAGTTCCTCTTGAGGTGTGTCTGATGCTTACAACTTTCTTTCTTTTCTTTTGTCATCATCTCCTCTATCAATGTTTTCTTGGTTATAGTTGTTCTTTTCCTTCATTCTACAATTTTTTTTTATTTTTAGAGTGTTTAGTTTCGATTGTGATAGAAGAGGTTTTAACACGTTGATGCTTCTGACAGTCTTTCTTTCAGTTTTGTTTTTGGCTTCCAGTACACTTTTCTTCCAGTCCTATTCTAATTTGGGTCAGTGAATATTTCTGAATTAAAATGGGATCCACATAGGATACATATTATCCATTATACATCACATCACTCTTATGCTCCAGACCTTGACACATTGGACACTACGTGTAGGCATTTGCCACTGGAGAATTTGTTTCTGCAAGCCATTTTGTTGTATTAGTGGCAATTTTACAAGCTGGTCCATGCAAAACTGCCAGACTCCGTCTGGAAAGCATGGATCATATATGCAAAACACAGTCCAATACGCTGGGATGCATAAAACATGAGACTTCATACACATACTAATTGCTTATGGTACTGCTATAGGTTTGAGCTTACGGAGAAATTCCGGTAAAGTCCTTTTAATTAGATTTCCATCAAAAAGAAAGAAAAATGTTTATGGTATATTTATAATCATTTACGCTGCATTACTGATTTTATTCCTGTCAGGTCAGAACTTACGTTTTGATTAGGTGTTGCTAAGAACCAAATCCTCCGTGTAAAATGTTACAAGTCTGGCAATTAGAAGAACTTTCTATAGACTAGCTTCTGGCTCTGTACACTTCCAGCCTTGTTCCTTCTGCACGAACCACATACTCTCTATGCCAGGCACGAGAGGCACATTCGTTACTGCTGCACAACCCGTGGTCTCACACTTTAGGCACACTTTGGGGAGTAGAAGTGTTCCCGGAAGACATTCTTACATTGTCAATAACCTAACTACACACAATGCATTTCCATCAATTACCCAGTAGCCAGATCCCAGAGATTCCCATAGGCCACCAACCAACAACGGGGGAAATATGATGGAAGGGAAGGCTCAATGAAAAGAGATGGAAGTTATAACAAATTGTTAAAATATCTGACTTGTGAAAATATTATTAAAACATATGGCCATGGACACACACTATTAGGGCTCCCCATAGGCCCTTAGAAGGGAACGATTAGTTTCGTGGTAAATTCATTCACCTCTGGCTCACACGACAGCCAGACTGATTTTTTTTAATTTTTTTAATGTTTATTTATTTTTGAGAGAGAGAGAGACAGGGTGTGAGCAGGGGCGGAGCAGAGAGGGGGAGAACTGAATCTGAAGTAGGCTCCAGGCTCTGAGTTGTCAGCGCAGAGCCAGATGCAGGGCTCGAACCCACAGACTGTGAGATCACGACCTGAGTTCAAGTCGGAAGCTTAACCGACTGAGCCACCCAGGTGCCCCTGATTTTTTTTTTTAACTACAAACCAGTTTTATCACTCCTCTACCTAATATGCCCTGATGGTTTACCACTGCATTCAGAATAAAATACAAAATCCTTACCAGACTTTACAAGAGTCTGCATGATCTGGTCCCTATCTATCTCTCCAACCCCACTGACCACTCTCCCCCTTGCTCACTACTTTTTCCACAAAGACATATTCTGGAAGAGACCAAATTCTTTTCTACCTCAGGGGCTTTGCACTTGCTATTTCTTCTATCTGGATGGAGTCTTTTACAACAATTTTGCTCTATTGGCTACTTACTATCCTTCAGATATCAGCTTAAATGTAACCTCCTTAGAAACGCCCCATTAGTCCAATCTGCTAACCATGTATCACACTACCCTACTTCAGTTTTCCACATAACACCTCTAGCAAATAGTTTCCTTCGTTATACATGTTTCTATTTATTAACTGTCTCCCCAAATTCCAAACGAGCAGGGACCTTGTCTATCCTGTGAGTTACTGAATCACCATGATTTAAAACAGTGCCTGGCATATGTGAGGTCCCATTCAATGAAACACAGGAAGAAAAAGAACAAGTGTGATAAGAGAAACTGATGAGTTCAATTTTGGACACATTGCACTTGAGATGCCTGTAGGACACCCACGTGGACATACCTAGTAGGTTCCAATGTTGGGCGAGAGACTGGATGGAAGACAGAATTCTGGAAGCTGTCAGCATCAAGATGGTGCCTGGAATAACAATCATGGATAAGACTAGAAAACATTTACGGTTCTCAACCCGGGTTCTGGATCAAAACCAGCTGAGAGGTAGTTTTTTTCCCTTACTCAAATGTGGTTCCTCTTGAAATACACAAAGTTTTGAAAGTCAAAACTAATTTTGCATATGAACTGATTCATGATAGACATTCCAGAGAATAGACTCAAATATCATAGAATCACCCAGACTTTGTGCCTGACCAAGAGAAAGAATACTAATTGAACAGGGATATATATTTTTTTAAGTTTGTATTGAGAGAGAGAGAGCACACAAGTGGAGAAGGAACAGAGAGAAAGAGAATCCCAAGCAGGCTTTGCACCGTCAGCACAAAGCCCGCTGCAGGGCTCAAGCTCACAAACCCTGAAATCATGACCTGAGCCTAAGTCAGAGACTTAACCTACTGAGCCACCCAGGGTCCCCCGAACAGGGATATGTTTTGATGAATAAATCAGCTTTTGGATGTTTGTTAACCTATGACTTCAATATTTCCCCACTCCTGAATCATAGAGGCACTCCCTGTGCTGAGCACAAGGAAATTTTAAGACCCTGCAGTAAAGTACCCTGACTTGTAAACTTCGTTCCTTCTAGTATACTTTTGCCAAATAATATATGAAAGCCTGCTAGACAGTGAGCACTAATTTGCAAATTTAACAACCAACAAATAAAAGGAACCAGGGTTTCTTGGAGAAATGGTTGATTCCAGGCAGGGGAGAGAAATTGTACAAAATGAGCTTAGGAACTCTTGTCATGCCAGAAAGCAAGGAAGTCATCAAAGACATAGAGGTTCCCTATATTACTCTGTCCACATTTTTTTTTGAAATTTTTCCAATAATTTTTAATTTCAACAATTAAAAATAATAATACTTCAAAAAGACTGAGGCTGGGTCATTGTCTTTTTCCATTCTTTTAATCTTCAACCTATTTGTGTTGCTGAATCTAAAGTATGTTTCTTGTAAACAGCATCAAGTTGGATCATGTATTCTCAATCCATTTTGCCGATCTCTGCCTTATAATTGGAGTGTTTAATCCACTTTTATTTAATGTAATTGTTAATAAAGTATCATTTATATCCATCATTTTATTTGTTTTCTATATGGCTTCTGTTCTCTTTATTTATCTTCCTCCATTACTGCCTCTTTTGTGTTAAATAGATACCTTCTAGTGCATCATTGCATTCCTTTATCATTTCTTATGTTATATATTCTTAGTCAGTTTCTTAGTTGTTGTTCTGGGGATTACTATTAACAACTTAATTTGGGGGCACCTGGGTGGCTCAGTCAGTTAAGCTTCAGACTTCAGCTCAGGTCATGATCTCACGGTTCATAGGTTCGAGCCCCGCATCGGGCTCTGTGCTGACAGCTCGGAGCCTGGAGCCTGCTTCGCATTCTGTGTCTCCCTCTCTCTCCGCCCCTCCCCTACTCATGCTCTTTCTCTCTCAGTCTGTCAAAAATAAAAGCATTTAAAAAAAATTTTAAACTTAATTTTTTTTCTACTTCTATGACTCCATATTCACTTTTAATCTGTCGGCATACATGAAGATATAAGGCATAGTTCTAATATTTTATGCGTACTATTTTTGTACTGTTTGGTTACCCAATATGTATGTATGTCTACTTACATTTACAAGTCTACAAAATTGCCATTTTTAATACCCATGTAACTATTAAACTGAATGGAATCATCATGTTACTGACATCTTCTTAGTGTTAAGAATACTTTTTAATTTTTAAAGATCTAGTTTCGATTTATAAATATTTAGTTTTAATTTATAAAAATCTAGTTTTTCATTTCAATAGTATACAAAAACTTTACTCTTGTATAAATCTTTATCCACCCCCCTCCTTTGTGCTAACATAGTCATATGAACCACATTTTTATCCAGTGTATGCCCATCAACATTATGCATAAGCTGGTATTGCTTGAGGTCTCTGAGATTATGCTTATTTTTCTTCACCTTTTTCTTTCTGCTCCCCAGACTGGATGATCTCAAGTGACCTACCTTTGAGTTTGATGCTTCTTTATTCTGCCAGTTACAATCTTCAGTTATATCCCACTTGGGAATTTTTCACTCAGTTATATTGTACTTTCCAACTACAGAATTTCTACTTGCCTCTTTTTTCTAATTTCTTTTTATTGATATTCTCTGTTCGGTGAGATTTTGTTCTCACATTTTCCTTTAGTTCTTTAGAGATGGTTTCCTTTAGTTAATTGAACATATTTTTAATAGCTACCTTAAAGTCTTTGTTTATTCACTCTAATGTCTGGACTTCTTCGAGGGAAGTTTCTATCGATTCCTTTTTCCCTTCAGTATGAGCCATACTTACGTGTTTGTTTTCTGTGTGTTTGTTTGTTTTGTGTTTTTGTTTTGTTTTGGTTTGGGTTTTTTTGCCCAAAACTGGACATGTTAAATAATACAATGTGTCAACTCTGAAAATCGGTTTTTTCCTTCTCCCCAGGGTTTGCTGTTTTTGTTGTTGCTGCTGATGTTTGTTTGGTGATATTACTGCACTAATTCCTCAAGTTTGTATTCCTTGACAAATGTAGTCCCTATAGTCTCCACTTGGGTAGATTAGCGGTCAGCTCATTATTGAACAGAGATTTCCTCAAATGCCTTGAAACAATAAGTCTCTGAGCCTTTTCCAAGAGGGTGTGTGTGTGTGTGTGTGTGTGTGCGTGTGTGTGTTTGCGTTGGGGCATGCCTTCAACACTCTGGCCGGCAGTGTACAACTCAGCCTTAGTCTTGCATGCACACAGCCCCAAATGTACATGTGGCCTTTGAGATTCCCAGGAATATGTCAGAGCTTTCAAACTTCCCTGTGGACATCTCATTCTTCAGTTTTTCTGTTTAAGTTTTTTGGACAGCTTCCTGTTAGCCCCTTATTTACCACTCTCTTTTTAAAAGGTATCACCACCTCAGACAGCTGTGATTTTAAACAATTGACACTGACTGTTTTTAACAAGTAATCTGGAGACAGAGCTCTTCATACATTACAAGCTCTGAGTCGGGTCAAATAAACGAAAGCCCTGAGAAAGGATCTTTTCAGAAAGTTTCAGATGGGTCAAATAGTGACAGTTCTCTAAAGATAGAACTTTGTGGGAAACTCCTAACCCCTCCAGTGGTTTCTAGGCTTGCTGGGTTTTATAGCTATCATGGTTTCAAAAACTTGCTGGCTTTCTATTGTCGCAGAAATGGTGAGGAAGGAATGGGATTGGGCAAGTTAAAATGGCACAAAGCTCACTGTTCTTACTAGAGTGCACATTTACTTAAATCTAGAATTTGTAAGGTTCTGTTTTTCTTAAATAAATACTCCTCATATCACTGAAAGTTTTGGTTAATTTCCAAAGTTCCAAAAAAGTTGATTTTGACAATTTTTGCCTGTGACCTTGTTTTTATGATAGAGCAAATTTTCAGAAGTCCTTAATCCACCATTCTGGAAATGCATTTCCTTTTGCTGGTTGGTTTTTGGTTTTTGTTGTTGTTGTTGTTTTGTTTTTGTTTTTTGCCACCATATGGACTTATATTGGATGTCAAATCAGATTTTAAAAGGATAATAAATGTTTATGTTTATAAAAAGAGAGGCAGGACACGAATTTTAACAAACATTTAACAAACATGAATTTTGATAAACTAGGCAGGGAGGGTTTCCAGATGTTGTTTTTAGAACCTGTGGTGGTGCTAAAAGAGCGGAATTTTTTTGCTTTGTGAATCTGGTGACTCCTGAGGAAGTGCAATGTCCAATAACTTTAAACACCAAGTTTAAGAATCCTTAGGATTCCTGGGGCGCCTGGGTGGCTCAGTAGGTTAAGGGTCCGACTTCAGTTCAGGTCATGATCTCATGGGTTGTGAGTTCAAGCCCCACATAGGGCTCTGTGCTGACAGCTCAGAGCCTGGAGCCTGTTTCAGATTCTGTCTCCGTTGCTCTCTGCCCCTCCCCCACTCATGCTCGCTCTCTCTCTGGCTCTCTCTCTCTCTCTCTCTCTCTCTCTCAAATATAAATAAATATTTTAAAAAACAACTCTTAGAAAAAAAGAATCCTTAGGCTTTTCTTCAATGAAGCAATTTGGGGGACGTCCTGCCATCCAAAACCAAAATCAAAGCATGGTTCTTCCTCCATTGTTGGTTGCTTATAACCTTTGTCTTAACCAGTTCAGGCTGCAACCCATGTCTCCTAACTAGTTTTTTGTTATTGAAACTTGGCAATTCTTTCTATCCTTTGTCAGTAATCTACTCTTTACATGTAACTTATGACCTGAGTTTTAATTGCTAAGGATCTCATGTTTTGTGTTTAAGGCAAGAATTCTTCACTCTCTTCAAGCTAGCTTCTCAAGTGATTAATCTTTCCTAAATTTAAAAAAGACTTTTTATAAAACGATTTTCCTGATATTTTTTGTTATTATCCCTAATAGCAAAGTAATAAGAAAGTAGCATCATTAAGAATTTACTGGGGGGAGGAGCCAAGATGGCAGAACAACATGGAAGCTTTTTGTGTGTCTCGCATCCATGAAATACAGCCAGACCAACACTAAAACATCCTACACACCTAGAAAATTGATTGGAGGGTTAACACAACAATCTGCAGAACCTGAACCACAGAATTCAGCAGGTACGTGGCACAGTGTGGGAAAGAGAGGTGTGGGAAAGAGAGAAGGCATGGAGGGCAGGGAGCCGATTTTGCGTGCAGAGAGAGGATGGAGACGGGGTGGGGGAGAATACAGGAAAAGCATCCCCCCCAAAAGCAGCTGGAGAGAAAGTGGAAAAGTGGAAACAGCCATAGGGACTGAACTAAAAAGGGAGAAAGGAGAAAGGAGAGGATTTAAATTCCATTAAGACTATAAACAGGGGGAGCGCAGAGTCTGAAACTCTGCAGCTCGATACCTGGCGGTGCTCTGGTGGGAAGGGCGATTCCCCAGGAGCAGAGTGGGGTCCAGGGTTCTTCAGGCCACAAAGGGAGAGGCAGTTCCCCTGCTGGGAGGACACCTGGTAGAGGCTGCGTGGGTCCCCCAAAGGCAAGGCCCCAATGGGCCTGGGAGAACAACCACATTTGCCAGTGCTGGAACAAGGTCGTTGAGGGTGAAGCCTGGTGCCAGAAGTGCGTTGTGATTTTCCATAATCCCTGAAACGCTGCTGCTACACTATCTCGTGAACTTTTTCTGGGGCAGGCTGGCACCCGGCCAGATTCTCTGGACATTGGCGGCAGCACGGACCCACAAATGTTCCTGGGTGTGGCCGGCATTCAGCCATTGCTCAGCGAGACCCTCTGCAGAGGGGCGGAACAGGTCAAAGCCACAGTGCCTCAGAAGTAAGGGGTTGGGAAAAACAGCCACATCGGAGACAAAACTCAGGCGGGAGGTGTTGCCTGGGGCTTGGTCATGGACAGTGTGAAAGCAGGCAGCGGACAGAGGCCGAAGACAAAGGACAGGTGCATGACTGCTGATCAGGGAGAACAGAGTTCCGATACTAGAGACTCGGTAGCCGGGTGACGCCATTTTCACTGCTCCCGCGCATGCGCATCCGCACCTAAAGCGCCACAACAATCCACCACGGTAAGCTAAGCAGCGCCACCTAGTGGAGAACGGAGTCGTTACACTAAGCCCCGCCCAACTGGGCCAACCTCGTCCTTCAGGAACACAAGTCTCTCCGCCTGCTTACTTTATGGACTATGTAATGTTTTATAGTTGACTTCTGGGGGAAAACAAAGTAATTTCAGTCGTATTTCAGTCTATTCACTGGTCCATCTATTCAATTTTCTTTCTTTCTTTTTTTTTCTCTTTTGCGTTTCTTTTTTCTTGAAAACAAAGAAAAATTTCATTTTTCTTTTCAATTTTTATCAAAAATATTTTTCTTTAATTTTTTTCTACTATATTTTTTACTTTTGGGTAATTTTTTTCAAATTCTATTTTACTTCCATCATTTCATTTTAGTCTACTTCAGTGACTATTCATTTTTTCAAATTTTCAAATGATTTCCTTTTTTTCTCTTTTTTTCCTTTTCCCCTTTTTCTCTAATCTATCAAGCCCCTTTCAACACCCAGACCAAAACACACCTAGGATCTAGCATCATTTATTTGATTGTGTGTGTGCGTGTGTTTGTTTTTAATTTTTTAATTTTAATATGTTTAATGTTAATTTTTTTAATTTTATTTTTTACCTCATTAATTCATTTTCTCCCTACAAAATGATGAAACAAAGGAATTCACACCAAAGAAAGAGCAGGAAGAAACAACACCCAGGGACTTAACCAACACAGATACAAGCAAGATGTCTGAACCAGAGTTTAGAATCACAATAATAAGAATACTAGCTGGAGTTGAAAACAGATTAGAATCCCACCTTGGAGATAAGAGAAGTAAAAGCTAGTCAGGATGAAATAAAAAATGCTATAACTGAGCTGCAATCTCCAATGGATGCCATGGCAGCAAGGATGGATGAAGCAGAATTGAGAATCAGTGATATAAAGGACAAACTTATAGAGAATAATGAAGCAGTAAAAAAGAGGGAGATTAAGGCAAAAGAGCACGATTTAAGAATTAGAGAAATCAGTGAGTCATTAAAAAGGAACAACATCAGAATCATAGGGGGTCCCAGAGGAAGAAGAGAGAGAAATAGAGGTAGAAGGGTTATGTGAGCAGATCATAGCAGAAAACTTTCTTAACCTGGGGAAAGACACAGACATCAAAATCCAGGAAGCACAGAGGACTCCCATTAGATTCAACAAAAACCGACCATCAACAAGGCATATCATAGTCAAATTCACAAAATACTCAGACAAGGAGAGAATCACGAAACCAGCAAGGGAAAAAAAGTCCTTAACCTACAAGGGAAGACAGATCAGGTTTGCAGCAGACCTATCCACAGAAACTTAGCAGGCCAGAAAGGAGTGGCAGGGTATATTCAATGGCCTGAATTGGAAAAATATGTAGCCAAGAATTCTTTTTTTTTTTTTTAATTTTTTTTTCAACGTTTTTTATTTATTTTTGGGACAGAGAGAGACAGAGCATGAACGGGGGAGGGGCAGAGAGAGAGGGAGACACAGAATCGGAAACAGGCTCCAGGCTCCGAGCCATCAGCCCAGAGCCCGACGCGGGGCTCGAACTCACGGACCGCGAGATCGTGACCTGGCTGAAGTCGGACGCTTAACCGACTGCGCCACCCAGGCGCCCCTGTAGCCAAGAATTCTTTATCCAGCAAGACTGTCACTCAAAATAGAAAGAGAGATTAAAAGTTTCCCAGACAAACAAAAATTAAAGGAGTTTGTGACCACTAAACCAGCCCTGCAAGAAAGGGGGACTCTCTGAAGGGAGAAGGGATGAAAAAAACCAAACAAATAAAGACCAAAAGCAAAAAAGACTAGAAAGCACCAGAGAACACCACCAGAAACGCCAACTCTACAAGCAACATAATGGCAATAAATTCATATCTTTCAGGACTCACTCTAAATGTCAGTGGACTAAATACTCCAATCAAAAGACATATGGTAACAAAATTGATAAGAAAATAAAATCTATCTATATGCTGTTTACAAGAGACCCACTTTACATCTAAAGACACCTTCAGATTGAAAGTAAGGGAATGGAGAACCATCTAGCGTGCCAATGGTCATCAAAAGAAAGCCGGAGTAGCCATCCATATATCAGACAATGTAGACTTTAAAATAAAGACTGTATCAAGAGATGAAGAAGGGCA
Organism: Panthera uncia; assembly: GCF_023721935.1. Taxonomy (NCBI): domain Eukaryota; kingdom Metazoa; phylum Chordata; class Mammalia; order Carnivora; family Felidae; genus Panthera; species Panthera uncia. Next base: position 96,934,679 of record NC_064817.1, read on the forward strand.
TTATATCATAATTAAGGGGTCTATCCACCAAGAAGGCCTATAATTGTAAACATTTGTGCTTCAAATGTGAGAGCACCCAAATATATAAATCAATTAATCACAAACATAAAGAAACTCATTGATAGTAATACCATAATAGTAGGGGACTTCAACACCCCACTGACAGCAATGGGCAGAGCATCTAATCAAAAACCCAACAAGGAAACAATGGCTTTGAATGACACACTGGACCAGATGGACTTAACAGATATATTCAGAACATTTCATCCTAAAGTAGTGGAATATACATTCTTCTCCAATGCACATGGAACATTCTCAAGAATAGACCACATACTGAGACACAAATAAGCCCTCAACAAGTACAAAAGATGGAGATCATACTGTGCAGATTTTCAGACCACAATGCTATGAAACTGGAAATCAACCACAAGAAAAAATTTGGAACGGTAACAAATACTTGGAGACTAAAGAACATCCTACTAAAGAATGAATGGGATAACCAAGAAGTTAAAGAGGAAATCGAAAAGTTCACGGAAGCCAAAGAAAATGATAACACCACAACCCAAAACCTCTGGGACGCCGCAAAGGCGGTCATAAGAGTGAAGTATATAGTAATCCAGGCCTTCCTAAAGAAGGAAGAAAGGCCTCAGATATACAACCTAACCTTACACCTTAAAGAGCTGGAAAAAGAACAGCAAATAAAACCCAAAAACAGCAGAAGACAGGAAATAATAAAGATTAGAGCAGAAATTAATGCTATCAAAACCAAAAAACAGTACAACAGATCGATGAAACCAGAAGCTGGTTCTTTGAAAGAATGAACAAAATTGATAAGCCACTAGGCAGTTTGATCAAAAAGAACAAGGAAAGGACCCAAATAAAATCAAGAATGAAAGAGGAGAGATCACAACCAACACAACAGAAATAAATACAATAATAAGAGAATATTATGAGCAATTATATGCCAATAAAATGGGCAATCTGGAAGAAATGGACAAATTCCTAGAAACATATACACTACCAAAACTGAAACAGGAAGCAATAGAAAATTTGAACAGACCCATAACCAGTAAAGAAATCGAATTAATAATCAAAAATCGCCCAAAAAACAAGAGCCCAGGGCCAGATGGCTTTCCAGGAGAATTCTGCCAAACATTTAAGGAAGGGTTAACACCTATTCTCTTGAAGCTGTTTCAAAAAATAGAAATGGAAGGAAACCTTCCAAACCCTTTCTATGAAGCCAGCATTACCTTGATTCCAAAACCAGACAAAGACCTCACTAAAAAGAAGAACTACAGACCCATTTCCCTGATGAACATGGATGCAAAAATCCTCAACAAGATATCAGCCAACCGGATCCAACAATACATTAAAAGAATTATTCACTACAACCAAGTGGGATTTATACCTGGGATTCAGGGCTGGTTCAATATCCACAAAACAATCAATATGATTCATCACATCAATAGAAGAAAGGACAAGAACCATATGATCCTCTCAATAGATGCAGAGAAAGCATTTGACAAAATACAGCATCCTTTCTTGATAAAAACCCTCAAGAAAGTAGGGATAGAAGGATCATACCCCGAGATCATAAAAGCCATATATGAAAGACCCAACACTAATATCATCCTCAATGGGGAAAATCTGAGAGCTTTCCCCCTAAGGTCAGGAACAAGACAGGGATGTCCACTCTCACCACTGTTATTCAACATAGTGTTAGAAGTCTTAGCCTCAGCAATCAGACAACACAAAGAAATAAAAGGCATCCAAATCAGCCAGGAGGAGGTCAAACTTTTACTCTTCACGGATGACATGATACTCTATATGGAAAACCCAAAAGATTCTACAAAAAAACTGCCAAAACTGATTCATGAATTCAGCAAAGTCACAGGATATAAAATCAATGCAGAGAAATTGGTTACATTCTTATAAACCAACAATGAAGCAACAGAAAGAGAAATCAAGGAATCGATCCCATTTACAATTGCGCCAAAAACCATAAAATACCTAGGAATAAATCTAACCAAAGAGGTGAAAAGTCTATACACTGAAAACTATAGAAAGCTTATGAAAGAAATTGAAGTAGACACAAAAAATGGAAAAAGATTCCATGCTCCTGGAGAGGAAGAACAAATATTGTTAAAATGTCAATACTACCCAAAGCAATCTACATATTCAATGCAATACCTATCAAAATAACACCAGCATTCTTTACAGAGCTAGAATAAATAATCCTAAAATTTGTATGGAACCAGAAAAGGCCCCGAATAGCCAAAGCAATCTTGAAAAAGAAAACCAAAGCAGGAGGCATCACAATTCCAGACATCAAGCTATACTACAAAGCTGTAATCATCAAGATAGTATGGTACTGGCACAAAAACAGACACTCAGATAAATGGAACAGAATAGAGAACCCAGAAATGGACCCACAAACGTATGGGTTTTATATGGTCTTTGATAAAGCAGGAAAGAATATCCAATGGAATAAAGACAGTCTCTTCAGCAAGTGGTGCTGGGAAAACTGGACAGCAACATGCAGAAAAATGAACCTGGACCACTTTCTTACACCATACACAAAAATAAACTCAAAATGGATAAAAGACCTAAATGTAAGACAGGAAGCCATCAAAATCCTCAAGGAGAAAGTGGGCAAAAACCTCTTTGATCTTGGCCTCAGCAACTTCTTACTCAACACATCTCCAGAGGGAAGGGAAACAAAAGCAAAAATGAACTATTGGGACCTCATCAAAATAAAAAGCTTCTGCACAGCGAAGGAAACAATCAGCAAAACTACAAGGCAACGACAGAATGGGAGAAAATATTTGCAAACGACATATCAGATAAAGGGTTAGTATCCAAAATCTATAAAGAACTTCTCAAACTCAACACCCAAACAACAAATAATCCAGTGAAGAAATGGGCAAAAGACATGAATAGACACTCTCCAAAGAAGACATCCAGATGGCCAACCAACACATGAAAAAATGCTCCACATCACTCATCATCAGGAAAATACAAACCAAAACCAATACAAATAAGATACCGCCTCACCCCTGTCAGAATGGCTAACATTCACAACTCAGGCAACAACAGATGTTGGTGAGGCTGTGGAGAAAGGGGATCTCTTTTGCATTGCTGGTGGGAATGCAAGCTGGTGCAGCCACTCTGGAAAACAGTATAGAGGTTCCTCAAAACATTAAAAATAGAACTGCCCTATAATCCAGCAATTGCACTACTAGGTATTTATCCAAGGGACACAGGTGTGCTGTTTTGAAGGGGCACATGCACCCCAATGTTTATAGCAGCACTATCGACAATAGCCAAGTATGGGAAGAGCCCAAATGTCCATCAATGGATGAATGGATAAAGAAGATGTGGTATATATATGCAATGGAGTATTACTCGGCAATCCAAAAGAATGAAATCTTGCCATTTGCAACTATGTGGATGGAACTGGAGGGTATTATGCTAAGCGAAATTAGTCAGTCAGAGAAAGACAAATATCATATGACTTCACTCATATGAGGACTTTAAGACACAGAACAGAGAAACACAAGGGAAGGGAAGCAAAAATAATATAAAAACAGGGAGGGGGACAAAACATAAGAGACTCTTAAATATGGAGAACAAAGGGTTACTGGAGGGGTTGTGGGAGGGGGGGATGGGCTAAATGGGTAAGGGGCATTAAGGAATCTACTCCTGATATCATTGTTGCACTATATGCTAACTAATTTGGATGTAAATTTAAAAAAATTAAATTAAGGGGAGCCTGGGTGGCTCAGTCGGTTAAGCGTCCAACTTCAGCCTAGGTCATGATCTCACGGTTTGTGGGTTCGAGCCCCGCGTTGGGCTCTGTGCTGACCGCTCGGAGCCTGGGGCCTGCTTCGGATTCTGTGTCTCTCTCTCTCTGTTCCTCCCCCCTCTTGCACTCTGTCTTTCTCTCTCTCTCTCTCTCAAAAATAAATAAACATTAAAAAAAAGAACTTATTACAGTTCAGACACCGTGCCTCTTTATATTGATTGCTGAACCTGATGATAGTGGTGATATAATTTGCTGTCCAAATCAGGACACTTTGAAGAGGAAGAGGGCACTATTACATAATCATGCATGGATAAAACACAAATCATGCATGGGATAGTCCCAGGCAAACTGAGATACAGAATCATCCTACCTATGAAACAGGTAGTATTAGCCTTCTCATTTTACAGATAAGAAAACTGAACCTCAGAAATGTAAAATAACTTTCCCAAGGTAACACAGCAAGTTAAGTAAGAGAAATGTGTTTCACACCCAGGTCCGTTTGTTCCCAAAGCTTTTGCTCTTGTTATACTACATGTTGCAAAGCTGCATTCATTGCCTCAAGTGCATTCATTCACTCAAGAGAATGGGTTCAGTTGCTACATATATTTAACCCTCGATGCTCCAAAGTAGGTTCCCAGTAACCCCAAGAAAATCTTCCGGAAAAAAACTCATCAACAACTTCCCGTGGTTGCCCTACTATATTGGCTTTTATTCCTAGGACACTGGTTTCCAGTGGCAGGAATCCATTGTCTCCCAAGGGGCTTTTCAGAGTGATAACAAGTATACACTGGCCTGGCATGCAGTTGCTACTCAGTACTCAAAGCGGAAAGATGAGCTATCTCCCAACAACATCACCTGGGTGGTCCCTGCCATCTTGAAAGATGCTGATCTTGGCAAACTTGGTCCAACATGCACTTCGTAATCCTGGACCTGTCGAGCTTCTGCTTAAATTATGTAATAGGCATCAATCTAAAATCGACTTCATTCTTTTAGTACATATGCCCACAAATGAGGACCACTGCAATATTACAGAAGTATCTTGTCAGGTATCCTGTCTGGGTCTGCAACATGATGTGCAAAAGTTAAGGCCATTCAGTGCTAAGCGATGGGTATTGCTGGAACAGTTCTGGTATGTTAAACGGCATGTACTTCCTCCGCCAGGCTTTTGTGCACATTGGATGTAGAAGCACAGTGCAAGCTACTGTCCTCAGTCTGGGCAAGACTGAAGAGTCTGCAATGACCTAAAGTAATATGCAATGATGGCAAGATGCTTGTTGTTTCCCTCTAGGCAAGTACAACCTTTTCCATCTTGATTATGTCAAGACAGAACAAAAGTCTTGATACAGATGCTACCAGGAAGCAGGCCAGCTACCAGCAAACTTACCAACATGATTCAGAGCGGCCATTTTAGCATACAGTCTATTCGTATTTTAGGCTGGATCCTGCATGATTGTTTCTCAAGGGCAATTGGGAATGGCCTGTCAGAGCCAGCTGTTGACCAACTTTCTAGAATTCTCTAAGAGAATCCTGTCATTATCAGTATTATAACAGGCAGAGGCCAAGGCAAAATGAACAACAGAAACTTTTTTTTAAAATAGAGGTAGAGGCTATGTAACTTACCCCAACCTATTTCCTCTAGCTGTATTTAGCATATAAATACCAGCATTTTAAAGGGTCAAAATCAGGGGCGCCTGGGTGGCTCAGTTGGATAAGCGTCTGACTTTGGCTCAGGTCATGATCTGACAGTTTGTGGGTTCGAGCCCCGCATCAGGCTCTGTGCTGGTGGCTCAGAGCCTGGAGCCTGCTTCAGAGCCTGGAGCCTGCTTCAGATCCTGTGTGTTTCTCTCTCTCTCTCTCTGCCCCTCTCCTGCTTGTTCTCTGTCTCCCTCTCTCAAAAATAAATAAACATTAAATAAATAAATAAACAAACAAACAAACAAATAAATAGGGTCGAAAATCAAACAGAAAAAATTCCAACCCCCTTTTACCCATAATGATCCCTAACAGCCACATCACCCCTCTTTACAGCTTTCAAAGATGGTTTTGAATAAAGGGTACCAAGAATCCCTCCATCAACACTCCACTGGGGCATGGTCTATCAGTTGGCCTAGGATTACAGTAGTTATAGATCAAATAACTTTTATCTTCTTGGATAAAAAGGAGAAAGAGTGTGAGGAAACATGGCATGGGAATCAGAAGTTCTTCAAACCACATTCTCTGTGGAGTGGAAGTTTCCTTACTAAATGCCTAGAAATCAGGGAGCTTGGGTGATTCAGTCACTTGAGCATCCAACTCTTGATTTTGGCTCAGGTCATGATCCCAGGGTTATGGGATTGAGCCCTGCATTGGGCTCCACACTCAGCATGGAGCCTGCTTAAGACTTTCTCTCTCTCTCTCTCTCTCTCTCTCAATCTCTTTCTCTCTCTTCCTCTGCTCCTTTCCCCCACTTTCTCTCTCTCAAATAAAAAAAAAATTTAAATGTCTAGAAATAAAAATTTTAAAACATACCAGCAAAAGTATAAACAATTAAATGCCTGACTTGGAAATGCTTCATGAAGCTGGGCCTAATCTTCTTTCTGGACTGTGTGCACTCATCTCACTTAGGGAATAGTATCATGATCCAACCCCACATGCTAGGACAAGAGCAATGACAGGAAAAGGTGACAACCCAGGCTCCAGAGGGACCCGCTGGGATCGGAACAATAAAGGACAATAAACTCCTGCAGGGCCTTGCTCCTTCTAACTCTCCCCTCTCTCATCTGCAGAGAAAATTTGTATTTGCAAATCATGACTGTCTGCCATTTAGAAGCTCCTGAGACCTTAAGTTTTTCTAAGAGTTTGAAAAACCTAGTCTGGCTTTTCAGCCAGAGGTCAAGACGGCAACCACATTTCCAGGGTGAAAACTGGCTGGATATGACTGGACACCTGTCTTTCAGTTTGAGACCAAAAGTCTGGATATATATCATCCTGGCTACAGTAAGACTTACCTGAAAGTTTTTAAGTTTCAAAAAGTCGAATTATGGACTTACAGGGGTTTTGTCAGTGTTTCTCTTATTTAAGTAATTCCATGGATTAGAGATGATAAGTCCCAGATCAAATAGAAAGAAACTAGTGGTTCACATCAGTGTGTCATATGGCTGAATAATGGTGACTATCCCATAAAAAATTATTAGGATGGGCATTTTTAAAGTTTATTTATTTTGAGAGAGAGAGAGAGAGAGGAACAGGAACAGAGAGAGAGAGAGAAAGAATCCTAAGCAGGCTCTTCTCTGTGAGGGCAAAGACTGATGCGGGGCTCGAACTCACGAACCGTGAGATCGTGACCTGAGCCGAAGTCGGATGTTTAACCGACTGAGCCACCCAGGCGTCCCTAGGATGGGCATTTTTATTTCTTTTTCCCTCTAGTGAATGTCACATATGTATTTGTCTCTGTATTTCCTTTTGCTCCCGGGCTAAAGACACTTAAGTGTGTGTTTAAGTGAGAAAAACCTTTACTCCCTCCTCACAGAGGAAATTAGCCATGTACATTCATCTGTTTGCAATCGTAACCCTTTGTGTCTGGCTTTTGGGAGGAGCATTTTCAGAGATTAATCGATGTAGGAATCTGCCATTTGTGCACGTGATGTGCACAATACCTAATCCAGACAGACAGACTTATTATCCAAGTAAGAGAAATAGACTTGAAACAGGCTTTGCATAGCTTACCGAGCAGAGTTTTCACTTCTAAAGAATTTACCTGGCCTGTATAACAATAATATGAATGAGTTTATATAGGTACTTAAAGCCTTAAATTTTACATGGAATGAGAAAACAGGAAATGGGGTGTGCCCATCTGCTTTTGGTTTGTCCAGAAACTTTATGGCCTCTAATTATCTGAGAAATCTGAAGAATTCTTGAGTCCATTTTCTTTTTCTCTCTCTTGTAAGAAGTGAGGAAATCCTATAGACATACATGAATAAGCCAAGTCAAAATGTAAAAAAAAAAAAAATGTGTGTGTGCTGGCATTGAACCTCTAGCTCAGCTCATACATTGACTGGATAAGTGCTACAGAAAATAGCACATAACAAAATAGAGGAGCAAAAACTTCAGCCATGAACTCCAACTTGGGCATATCCAGCTTGTCTAAAAGTGTGATATGATTCTTCCACTATATGAATGTAAAGTATTTTCTAGAGAAATAATTTAAAACATTTCCTCTTACCTTCAGAGAGAGGTAATAAATTTGATTATAAGGTCTTAAAATTAAGAAGACATTCTGCTCTGTTTAGCTTATTGAGAGTAACAAGTGCTTATATAAACCTAGAAGGAAAGAACTCAGGAATTCCTACAGAAGGAAGAAATCAGATTTCTGATTTTTTTTTTTTTGAGAGAGTACATGTGCATGCAAGAGGGGGAGGGGTGGAGAGAGAGAGAGAGAGAGAGAGAGAGAGAGAGAGAGAGAGAGAGAATCTCAAGCAGGCTCCACACTCAGCACAGAGCCCATTACGGGGCTTGGTCCCATGTCCCTGGGATCATGACCTGAGCCAAAATCGAGAGTCAGACACTTAACCATCTGAGCTACCAAGGCGCCTTGAGACTCCTGATGCTTTAAATGTACTGACCTTTTAAGAAAACTTGTTCACACACAGAAACTACCAATTCAGAAACGGACAACCTGAGACAGTCAAATGGTTGCATGTTAGGCTCCCAAGAAAGAAAGAAATGAAAATACATATCAAGCTATCAACTAGTAATCATAAAAAAGCACTACTGAAAACTTCTGTGAAGTATTTTTAATATTTTTAAATAAATATTAAAATTCACATATCCAGGTTCATCTAATATTCCTATCAAAGTGAACCCTCCCACAAATCAGTGATTTGATAAATTTGGTTTCTAAGAAGCTGAATGTCTTCTCCTTGATTTTACTCCGTTGAAGACTATAACGCAAGTGTAATATTGCATTACATACATGCAACCATTTTTAAAGAAATTCAAATAAAGAGATACAGAAAAAGTGAAAATACCTGGTCATTATAAAAATTCACTTTTAATTCACTCATTAATATATAAATGTATTTGTTCTTCATGACATTTAGATTACAAGGGAAAACCCAGACAATAAAAGGTCTTACAATATGCTTGTAAGATTAACTTTTAAGCTAACATTTAAAGCTTTAGTGAGGTCATCTATCCTTTTATATATGTACATATTAAAGTCTACTATTTGACTGGGGCCCCTGGGTGGTTTAGTCAGTTAAGCGTCTGATTCTTGATCTCGGCTCAGGTCATGATCTCACAGTTCATGAGTTCAAACCCTGCATCAGGCTCTGTGCTGTCAGCGTGGAGCCTGCTTCAGATCCTCTGTCTGCCTCTCTCTCTCTGCACCTCCCCCGTTCACACGCGCTCTCTCTCTCTCTCAACAATAAAATGAGCATTAAAAAAAACTATTTGATTTTAAAAACAGAAGCTATGTAGAGGACTGGTAACTCAGGGGAAAAAAAGGTGGTCTTTGAGTATATGGTTTGTTCTCAACCATGAGGGTGTAAAATGCTATTTACCTCTGCAGGTTCTACCCACATGGCAGAAGGTTGTTTTTCTCACCCTACCCAAATACAATAGCTCAAAGGGGGCCTGTTAGTGTTCTTGTTTTTGTGCTAATTTTGCATACTTTAAAACTATACATGATTACAATTAAATAGAGTAAGGGCTTCTGCAGTTATAAAGTAGCTGAAATTACTAACCCTTGTTTTTTTCTTTCAGTTCTTACAAAGTATTTGTTTCCTGATTAATAACACAGACAAGGCTGTGGCCATTTCCTATTTGGGGATCTGTGTTATTAACTAGAAACCCTTGCTGATGTTGCCCTTCTCTGAGACGAGCCACAAATTCCAAGATTCAAAGAATTAAAATTACCTGGGTGTTTTTTATACCCAAATTATTGCCGTCACTTCCAAATGGCCCCTAGGTAGCACCAAAGGCTGCTTCCTCCCCTTTGTAACCTCTTGCAAAGCACTCACAACAAAGAGGATGCTAGAAAGAATTAGGTGCACTTGATAGCTTTTAAACTTTTCAGCCACTATTTTTCCACATATTTTGTCTTCCTTTTTTCCTCCTCCCCTTAAGGGATATCAATTACACATATGTTGGACCAGTGTCTCTTCCTGTTTCATTTTCTTCAGTCTTTTCTGTTCTTCAAATTTACATATGTATGAAAACACACATGTACACACACATATGTGTGTTATTCATCAATAACACATTTTCCTTTAATTCTTTCAAAAATTTCCTTTAATTCTTTGAACATATTCATAATAGATGTTAAAAATTTGTCCGCTAAGTCTGATATTTGAACCCACTCAGAGTCCGTTTCTATTGACTGCCTTTTCCCCTAGGCCTGAGTCTCACTTTTCTGTTTCTTTCACGGTCTGGTATTTTGGTTTGAAAATTAGGCATTATAGAAAATATGCTGTAGTGACTCTGGATTCTGATGTATTCCTATAATTACTGGGTGTTTAATCTAGTAGACAGTTAACTTACCTGAATTCAAACTGTGAACTTTGTGTCCTTTGTGGTATGCAGCAAATGATTGCTTTGCTCTTATAGCTATCCACTTGGATTTTTAGCCTGACTCCCTGTGGAGTCTCTCATGGGCCCATGTAATTTGACAGTCGGCCAAGAATTTGGACAGAGATGAGGCTGAGCTTATCCATGGCTTCCTTGCCTCTAAGGTTTTATACCTAATTACCAGCTGTCCTGCTGGCCTTCAAGTCCACAGGCTTCATTTTTCTGCTGCTCCATCAAAGCACAGATGGGAATGCATTCAGTTAAAAAAAAAAAACCAAGCACTTCTAGATATATACCCAAAAGAACTGCAGACAAGTAACTCATAGCAACGCTGTTCACAATAGCGAAAAGGTTGAAACAGCCTGAATGTCCATCAATGGATGAATGGATAATTCTGGTATATAAAGACAGTGGACTATTATTCGGCCATGAAAAAGGAAAGAACTACTGATCTCCACTCCAACGTGGATGATTATAAGTGTGACAGGATGCTAAGTAAAAGAAGCCAGACAAAAAGATCACAGATTACATGAATCGGTTTATATGAACTATCTGGAATAGATAAATCCATAGAGCTAGAATGCAGATTGGTGAGTGCAAGGGGCTGGGGGGAGCGGGGGGGCTGAGGAGAAACCACTTAATGGGCACGAATTTTTACTTTGGAGTGATGGAAATATTTTGGAATCAGATGGAGGTGGTGGTTTCACAGGTATGTATTAAATGCCACTGAATTGTCCACTTTAAAATAATTAATTTACGTTGTGTGAGTTTCACTGCAATGTTATTTCTTATTTTTTCAATACCATTAACCATTAAAGAAATGCGAATTAAGACCACAATGAGATATAAATACACACCTATTAAAACAGCTAAAATAAAAAGTAGTGACAATACCAAATGCTGTCAAGTATATGGAACAACTGGATCCCTCATACATTACTGGTGGGAATGTAAAATCAATGATTACAGTTTGACAGTTTCTTACAAACCTAAACATTCAACTACCATACAACCCGGCAATCATAATCCTGGGCATTTATCTCAGAAAAGTGAAAATTTACATCTACACAAAAACCTGTACACGAACCCTCGCAGCAGCTTTATTTGTAATAGCCAAAAAATGCAAACCACTAAAAAATCCCTCAATAGGTGAATGGTTAAATAAACTGTGGTGCCTCTGTTTCATGAAATATTAATCAGAAATAAAAAGGCAAGGCGACTGGGTGGCTCAGTCGATTAAGTTTCTGACACTTGATCTTGGCTCAGGTCATGATCTCACGGCGCGTGAGCTCGAGCCCCATGTTGGGCTCTGCACCGACAGCACGGAGCCTGCTCAGGATTCTCTCTCCCTCTCTCTGCCCCTCCCCTGCTTGCACTCTCGCTCTCTCTCAAAATAAATAAATAAACTTAAAAAAAAGAAAAAGGCAGGGCGCCTGGGTGGCTCAGTCGGTTAAGCGTCCGACTTCAGCTCAGGTCATGATCTCTCAGTTCGTGAGTTCGAGCCCCGCGTCAGACTCTGTGCTGACAGCTCGGAGCCTGGAGCCTGCTTCGGATTCTGTGTCTCCCCCTCTCCCTGCCCCTTCCCTGCCCATGATCTGTCTCTCAATAATAAACAAACGTTAAAAAAGTTAAAAAAGAAAAGAAAAAGGCATGAAATATTGAAAACGCATGGATCTCAGGGGAATTACGTTAAGTGAAAAAAAGCCAATCTTGTAGGGTCAAAAAAATTCATATGCTATATGATTCCATTTATATAACATTCTCCATGTAACACAATTGCAGTGATGGAAAACAGATCATTGGTTATCAGGGGTTAGGGATGGTGGGGAGGAGAGCGGTGAATGGGACTAATAAAGGGGTAGCACAAGGGACATCTTTGTGGTGACAGGATAGTTCTGCATCTTGATTGTGCTGCTGGTTACCCTAATCTATACACGTGACAAAATGACACAGAACTGCACACACACAGTCTATCAATGTCAATTTCCTGGTGCTGATACTGTACTACAGTTATGTAAGATATATAACCACTGGGCGAAATTGAGAGAAGGGTACACAGATCTCTCAGTACTATTTTTTGAAACTTCCTGTGAATTTATAATTGATTCCAAATAAAAAAGTAAAAAAAAAAAATACAACGTGAAATAAACCTCAATAAAGTTGGTTTTTAAAAATAAAGATAATTTTTTAAAAGTTAAACCAAACAGCCTACCAAAAAAAAAAAAAAAAAAAAAAGTAGCAAATACCCCGATCTTGCTCTATGTCGTGCCATATATCAAGTGTAGATTTCTCTCTGGTCTTTACCTGTTCTGTGTTGGGTCTCATGAATCCTCTTGCACATGCATAGTTTAGCTGTCAAAAAGGATTTGGGCAGAATTTATATTTGAAATTTGGGTCTCATTCTTTCTATACTTCTCTTGCTGCCAGGATTTTCCTCATTTTTAAAATTTTTCTTATGAATATAATTTATTGTCAAATTGGCTAACATACAACACCCAGTGCCCATCCCAACAAGTGCCCTCCTCAGTGCCCATCACCCATTTTCCCCTCTCCCCCACCCACCCTCCACGCTCAGTTTGTTCTCTTTATTTTAGAGTTTCTTGTGATTTGCCCTCTCCCTCTCTGTTTGTAACTATTTTTTTCCCCTTCCCTTCCCCCATGGTCTTCTGTTAAGTTTCTCAAGATCCACATATGAGTGAAAACATATGATATCTGTTCTTCTCTGACTGACTTAATTTCCAGCTGATTTTCCAGCCCTGAAAGGTACCTTGAGCCAATAAGGCTGTGTTTTCCCGCTGCGACTTCTTCCAGCCATTAGCCATGAGGACCGAGAAATGTCTTCAGACCAGAAAGCTACAAACTCACAACTCACTCCTCGCAGTTTGGTCTTGTGTCTGATTTTGTGCACTTTCAGATGTCTTTAACGAGTTTTTTAAATCAATTTTTATAACTGTTACCTGCAAGAAGTTACATATGACCACTTCATTCCTCCACAATTACTAGAAGCCTCTGTTTTATATTTTAAAATTATATGAGGGTGCCTGGGTGGCTCAGTTGGTTAAGCATCTGACTCTTGATATGGGCTTAGGTCATGTTCCCAGGGTCATGGGATGGAGCCCCACATCACGCTCTGCATTGACAGTGTGGAGCCTGCTTCAGATTCTCTCTCTCTCTCTCTCTCTCTCTCTCTCTCTCTCTCTCTCTCTCCCTCATTCTCTCCTGCTCCCTCTCCCTCTCTCTTTCTCTGCCTCTCCCCTGATTGCATTCTTTCCCACTCTCAAAACAAATAAATAAACATAAAAAATTAAAATCATATGAACATTATTATAAAGGCTTTCTTGTCATCACACCCACAATATGAGAAACGTTGCCAAATAAAGAGAAGCTCCAACTCCACCAGTATTTTTTATAGGTCAAATGTTCTTAATACGAGTATTTCAGCTACTTTGTCCCTCAGGATGGACAGAAGCATAGTCAAGCTCACAAGCACTCTTCAAAAAAACTGCCCGTCTGGGGGTAATAGTTTTATTGAAATATAATTCACACACCACATAATTCACACACTTAAATCATACGGTTCAAAGGTTTTTAGTATATAGAGAGGATTTTTCAATCAGTACCGTAATCAATTTTAGAATATTTCATCACCCTAAGGAAAAACCTGATACCTTTTAGCTACATCATTCCCCTTAATTCCTCTAGAATTAGACACTGCTTTCAACATCTACAGATCTGCCCATTCTGGACATTTCACATCACTTGAATCATATAATATGTAGTCTTTTGAGACTAGTTTCTTTCACTTAGTGTAATGTTTTCAAGGTTCATTCATGTGATAGTTTCATTCCTCTTTATGACCAAATAATATTCCATAGTATGGATATAACACATTTTGTTTATTCATTCATCAATTGATGATGATCAATGGTATTGTTTTACTATTATGAATAATGCTGCTGTAAACATTTGGATACAGGTTTTTGTGTAGAAGAATGTTCTCAGTTCTCCTGGGTATATGCCTTCGAGTAGAATTGGTAGAGCAAAATTATAAACTCTGTGTTTAACCATTTGAGGAACAGCCACTCTTTTCCAAAGTGATGGCGCCATTTTACATTCCCACCAAGGGCATATGAAAGTTCTCATTGCTCAACATCCTGGTCAACATTTGTTACGATCTTTTTTAGTACAGCCATCCTGTTGGTCTCTATCTCATTGTGGCTTTGATTTGCATTTGCCTGATGGCTAATGATGTTGAGCATCTTTTTGTGTGTTTCTTGGCTGTTTCTGTATCTTCTTTTTTTTTCTCTATCTTCTTCGAAAAAAGCATTTGAGATCATTTGCCCATTTTTTAAAGTTTTTACTTATTCATTTCAGGAGAGACAGAGAGAGCGAGTGGAGGAGCGGCAGGGATAGAAGGAGAGAGAGAATTCCAAGCAGGCCCCGCAGAGTGCGGAGCCTGACACGGGGTCAAACCCATGAACCATGAGATCATGACCTGAGCCAAAACCATGAGTCAGACATTTAACCGACTGAGTCACCTTAGGCGCCCCTCATGTGCCCGTCTTTTAGTTGGAATTCTGTTAAGGACTGAGTTGATTCTATAGATAAATTGGGGAAGTATTGCCATGTTAATACAAGAGGTCTTTCTATTTATTTACTTCATGTTTAATTTCTTTCAATAATGTTTTGTAGTTCTAAAAATACAAGGTTTGCACTCCTTCTATTAAATTTATTCCTATATACTTTAATCTTTTCGATACTATTAAAAGTGGAATTGTTTTCTTAATTTCATTTTCAGGTGGCTTGTTGCCATTGTATAAAAATATAATTGATTTTTGTATATTCATTCTGTATCCTCCAACTTTGTGGAACTCATTTATTAGTTCTAATCGTTACTAATGGACTCCTCGGGATTTGCTATGTACTAGATCGTGTCATCTGTAAACAGGGATGGTTTTACTCCTTCCTTCACAGTTTAGATACCTTTAACTTCACTGTCTTGTCTACTTGCCCTGCCTAGAGCAGTGTTGAATAGAAACAGAAAGAATGGACATTCTCATCTTATTCTTGACCTTTGGGGGAAATCTCAGTGGCTTGCCACTTTTATTTTTTGTTCATATCACACGTAAGCTGTGGCCTTATGACAGGCTAGTTGCAACCATGATCAGCTCTTAGCTTTTCTGCATAGATATAAATAAATGTCTTCTCATTCTGGGATCCAGCCTGAGGCCTTACCTGGGCTATACTATTGTCCTGGCTAAAACAAGAGGTTAAGCCAAACTATGTAATCGCCTTGAACTTTACTTGGATGTGGCATGCATCATATCCACTCACACTCTATTAATTGCCAAAGCATGTCAGTTGTGCCCCAAGCCAAATCTGTACTCCTGCCACCAAAGGCGTGGCGGGTCACCTGGCAACTGGGCAGGAATACATAATCCTCTTACAGGGAAGGTGGAGAGTAAAGAACTGTGAACAACATCATCTACCCTACTGAGTCTACATCTAATTTCCATCACCTCCAAGAATTACAGAAAATGTGGGGCGCCTGGGTGGCTCAGTCAGTTAAGTATCCGACTTTGGCTCAGATCACGATCTCAAGGTTCGTGAGTTCAAGCCTGGCATCAGGCTCTTTGCTGACAGCTCAGAGCCTGGAGCCTGCTTCAGATCCTGTCTCCATCTCTCTGCCCCTCCCCTGCTCGTGTTGTCTATCTGTCTGTCTCTCTCTCTCACAAATATAAAATAAAACATTAAAATATTTAAAAAAAAAAGAATTACAGAAAATGATTAAGCAATAAGTCCAACTAATTGTCTTGACACAAAACCACAATGAGACCAGCTTTGTTGTGCGTGGCTAAGACCACTCTTTAGAAAGGGTCCAAGGTTGGGGCAACTGGGTGGCTCAGTCGGTTAAGTGTCTGACTTCAGCTCAGGTCATGATCTTACGATTCATGGGTTCAAGCCCCGAGTCGGGCTCCGTGCTGACAGCTCGGAGCCTGGAGCCTGCTTCGGATTCTGTGTCTCCCTCTCTCTCTGCCCCTCCCGCACTCACACTCTGTCTCTGTCTCTCAAAAATGAATAAACGTTTAAAAAAATAAGAAATGGTCCAAGGTCCCATAAGACTATATGGGAAAACTTACCTAAAACTTGAAAATAAGGAAAAATGATGACTGCAGAATGTATTAAATATCATGGCAGCACAGTTTCTAATAAGCCTGTCAGTCATCTGGCTCTAGGTTGTAACTTTAACTATCTACAACTCATTTAGGGTCCAGAGAATTTTAGTCTTATAAAGTTAGAGGCTAACGTGCAGAAAACTACCAAAATGCAATTTATTTCTTGGAGGATGTTTGGTTCAGTAAATAACCCCCAAAGTTTCAGTTTATTGCACTAGAAAACATTAGTCAGTTTTGAATATAACTTAGTCATCTTATTTTGGCATTCTTTTCCCAACTGGTTAGATGAAGCCCTATTTTTCAAATGCTCTTTGAAAAAGCATTCTTGTGTATCTGCTGATTCTTTCATTAATTGGTTGAATAAAACGTTGACATGTGCTAACAAATCACGTTGTCTGAGACTCGCACTTTTATAGACATCGCCTACCCCAAGCAATTTTCCCTGAACCCCTCTCCCTCCAACCTCCCACTCATCTTCTGTGCTCCCACAGCAGCCTGCACTTCCCTCTCAAAGCGCTATTCACGCTGCATAGGAACTGCCCATGGAGTCTCCTTCTCCTTTACCGGATGGCGAGTACCTTGGCACAGATCTTGCCTTGGTTGATTGTAGATCCCCATGGCAAGTACAGTACCTCCCACACCCTACATGATCAATCACCATTTGTAGAATAAACGATTGTTCTGTAACTGTGACAGTTGGCAACAAATAGCCAAAATGAATAAATGAAGTAAGAAAATTTCATTTCTAGCATTCAGGGGGAATATCACAATAGCCATGGAAAAAAATGAGGGGCACCTGGGTGGCCCAGTCGGTTGAGCATCCAACTTTGGCTCAGGTCATGATCTCATCGTTCGTGGGTTCAAGCCCCACGTCGGGCTCTGTGCTGACAGCTCAGAGCCTGGAGCCTGCTTCAGATTCTGTGTCTCCCTCTCTCTCTGCCCCTCTCCCACTTGCGCTCTCTCTCTCTCTCAAAAATGAATACACATTAAAAAAATTATAAAAAAGAAAAAAATGAGAGACAGAAAACACAGCCAGTCCTCACTTTCAGGAAGGGAAATGTATGAAATTTGAATTTAGGACACAAGAGTACACATTTTCCTAAAGCTTCATTGTTTCATGAAATAATTCACCAGAGTTTCCCTAAAACAGTAGAATCCCTTTCTGTGTTTAAGTACCTCTTATTAAGTATCTGACTGGGTTAGTTTAATAATCTGTTGACAAATGAAGATCAGAAGTGAAAGTGTGAGTTGATGAGAAAATTATTAGATTTATGTATGTGTGCACTCTGGAGAGCTTTTGAGGAACATAGTTATTGTGTAAAGTGAACCAGGAGTACCTAGGATGGTAAAGAAGTTTAGTTTACAGGCTACTAGCTCTCTGACCTCTCAAGGCTTTGGGTAAAAAAAAAAAAAAAAAAAAAAAAAAAAAAAAAAAAAGGTGGGGCAAGGGCGGGGTGTTGGTGTTGTGCAGGGAATAAATGATGCTTCTCTGCTTCATTCTAGCAGCTATAAAAATGCTTGCCATCTTGGGGTGCCTGGCTGGCTCAGTCCGAAGAGCATGTGACTCTTGTTCTCAGGGTCATGAGTTCAAGCCCTACGTTGGGCGTAGAGATTACTAAAAAATAAATAAACTTTAAAAAAAAATGCTTGCCATCTTATTTCACTTTCTCCCTGACCAAGCCCGTCCTCCCTTTCCCTCTAAAATAAGGTGTCCTACCATCCTTCCTCAAAATAAAATACTGTTTTGTTCTGCTTTTTTAATTTTTTTCAATGCTTACTTATTTTTTTGAGAGAAAGAGAGACAGAGACAGAGTGTGAGCAGGACAGGGGCAGAGAGAAAGGGAGACACCGAATCCGAAGCAGGCTCCAGGCTCTGAGCTGTCAGCACAGAGCCCAACGAAGTGCTTGAACCCACGAGCCACGAGATGATGACCTGGCCGCTTAACCGACTGAGCCACCCAGGCACCCTTAAAAGAAAACATACTCTGGGGCGCCTGGGTGGCTCAGTCGGTTAAGCGTCCGAAATCGGCTCAGGTCACGATCTCGCGGTATGTGAGTTCAAGCCCCGCGTCGGGCTCTGTGCTGACCGCTCAGAGCCTGGAGCCTGTTTCAGATTCTGTGTCTCCCTCTCTCTCTGACCCTCCCCCGTTCGTGCTCTGTCTCTCTCTGTCTCAAAAATAAACGTTAAAAAAAAAATTAAAAAAAAAAGAAAACATACTCTTAATAATGATAACATTTACCTAAGCTACATGAATCAGAATTTTAATAGAAATTCATTTGCCTCTTTAATTTTAGCTTGTATCTCAGTTAAGCCACTGAATATGTTCAAATGCGCTAGGTAAGTGGAAGTTTAGTTAACTGAACTATGGTTTAAAAAAGTCCTAAGGAAGCTTTCTGATTAAACATAAAAGTAAATCAATTATTCCATGCCTCAACAGATGTAATGTTTCACCAAGACAAAGAACGCAAAGTATTTCTTACTTTGAGAAAGAGATTAAGCTCTATTTGGGCTAGCAGGCAGAGTCAGAATTTCCTGGACATATCCCACAGGGAACAGTGAGATGTGGCTCCTAAAATATTCCTAATGACTTCATCTTTCAACATACCAGCTCTAAAATAATTGGGAGCTGATGGCATGAAAGGTCCCTCTGGCTGATATCCTCTATTACCCATAATGTTCTTTCTTCAAAGGTTAGCCTATTCTAGTTCTTAGGACATTAGACATCTAAATTTTATGTCTGCCAACAGAGTTGAACAATGACAGAGACGCTGGGAAATCTGCCATGTAAATTGCCTCAGTGAGTGTTATTTTGATTATAAAGAGAAAAAAAATGTATTTGAAAAAATTTGAACTCCAGTATTTTTTTAAGTTGCTCTAAACTAATATCCTTCCCCAAATAATGGCCACTAACACCAAAATAAAAGTAACCAGAAAGAATTTTCTTTAGCCAACTCATCTTCTGTCAAAAATAATTATATCAACCTTGAAAAGAGAAACTTTTCTATTGGTCCGGAGTTATAGAAAAGGAGTTGCACCATTGTTATATATACAGACCAAACTGGAAATCCATTTACTCGAGCTTCCTGGTGAAAAAAGCATGGATGAATTAGCCTAACAACCATCTCAAATTTTTCAATGGGCTGTGTTCCAAAAGTTATTTGTAGGTCAACTGTTTGGAAATCAGAACATATTTTCCCACAACAAAGGGTGGTCAGGGTCTCAGACCAGCTCACAAAAGTCAATAGACTGTAAATCTACCTCAATCATGGAACTACTGGTACCAGTCTGCAGGCTGGGTCCTGAGAGCAATAGGTTGCAGTATAGAAGAGGAGAGGAAAAATACCTCCTTCTCCTTTCCTGTTCCTATTCACCTGGAAAAAATGACAAATGGGTCAAATATGTATTTCTTAAGATTTTATTTTAAGTAATCTAGGGGTGCCTGGGTGGCTTAAGCATCCGACGTCAGCTCAGGTCATGATCTCATGGTTCGTGGGTTTGAGCCCCACGTCGGGCTCTGTGCTGACAGCTCAGAGCCTGGAGCCTGCTTCGGATTCTGTGTCTCCCTCTCTCTCTGCCCCTCTCCTGCTCGTACTCTGTCTGCCTGTCTCTCTCTCTCAAAAATGAACATAAAAAAGTTTTTTTAAATTTATCTTAAGTAATCTCTACACCCAACATGGGGGCTTGAACTTACAACCCCAAGATCAAGAGTCGCATGCTCAACCCACTGAGTTAGCCAGGCGCCCTTGGGTCAAATATTTATTGAGTACCCTGTGCCATGTGTTAGGTGCTGGCATTAAACAACAGTTCTGCACTTGTGAAGCTTACATTCTAGAAGAGTACTGAACAATCCACAGGACCCAAACAAATCCTCAATGAAGAAACAAAAGGTGGGAAGGCACAACTGTTCCCAGCCCACCACCAGTTAGACTTCCAAGCCAGCCACCTCACCTTTTGGAGGTGAATAAAATATAAAGTAGGACCAAGTCCAAAATTGTAAAAGTCAAACAATTAAATGTCAGTTGTGACATATCCCTCTTACAAATGAACCTGGAGGAGGACAGCAGCAGATACAGAACCCAGAAGCTGAAGTTCACAAACAAACCCACGATAAAACCACCAATGGGGCCAGGTCCATTTGGGCAGTTTTCTCACGTCTCCTTTCACCCTCCGGCAGCCACCTCAGCTGCCCACTGTGGTGTTCTCCCAGCATCAGGCTGTGCCCCTTTCTCTGACTTTTGTGGAAGCAAAACCTCTCAGTGCCTTCCTAGGAAATATGGGAGCATGACGGGGTCATCAGAGATCATTTGTGCTTCGGTACTTCTGAGAAAATGGATTGACCCTTCTCACAATGCCTTAATGGATACGCGCATCTCCAAGTTCCTACAAAATGCTTAATGGTGAGAATTTCACACGCCTCGGCTGGCCAGTAGGGGGGATATTTGGGAATCAGGGCCTTCCAGTGCCCACTCAGACTACACCTGTAGACAACTACTTAACTGCCATGTATGTACATAACAGCTCTAGAACCAAAACTCTGGGCAGAGTTGACATCCTAAGGAGCTCTTCATCCTCTGATTAAAAACAAAATTTATCTAGTTCTATATAAACATGCACCAAGCACCACCATATAAGCTCTCTCACTTAATCCTTAGAAGTACTGTATGAAATGGTTGTTATGATTAGCCTCATTTTACCAGTGAGGAAACTGAAGCACAGTTCATCTAAAAGAAGGCAGGGAAAAAAGGAAGAGATGATGGGGCAAATTGGAGACAAATAGCAAGATGTCAGATTTAAACCCAATCATATCAATAATACACACCCCAATTAAAAGGTAGAGATTGCCAGGGTGCCTGGCTGAGTCAGCTGGCAGAGCAATATGACTTTCGATCTTGGGGTTGTGAGTTCAAGCCCCACACTGGGCATAGATATCAATGAATGAACAAATGAATGAATGAGTGAATTTTTTTAAAGGCGAGATTGTCAAATTGAATAAATAAGCTAGAAACCCATTTTCAAAATTAAAAAATATATATATATATATACCCTGCAAATGGAATTAAAAAAAAGCAGGAGAAACTATATTAATATGGAAGTGGATTTTGGAATGAGGAACATTGCCAAAAATAAAGACGAGTATTTCACTTTGATAAAGGGGTCAATTCGCCAAGAATACATAATCCCAAATGTGCATGCACGTAAGCACAAAGTTTCAAAATACATGAAACAAAAACTGACGAAACTAGAAGAAGAAATAAGATAAATCCACACTTCTCTTTGTAAATTTCAGTACACCTCTCTCAGTAATTGAGAGACCAAGCAGACAGAAAATCAGCAAAGACACAGATGTGGAACACCACCAACCACCTTGACCTAACTGGCATTTATAGGACACCACATCCAACAAAAACAGAAGACACATTCTTTTCGAGTGCGCATGGAATATTCACCACGGTTGACCGGCTATTGTGCTATCAAATAAGCCTCACTACATTTAAGATAATTTAAATAATTCAAAGTATGTTCTTTGACCACTACAGAACTAAAACTAGGTATCAACAACAGAAGGATACCTGGGAAATTTTGCAAAGATTTGGAAATTAAACAACACACTTCTAAACGACACATGGGTCAAAGAATAAATCATAAGGGAAATTGGATAATATTTTGAGCTGCATGAAAATGAAAATATCACATGTTAAAATTGTGGGATGCAGGGGCACCTGGGTGGCTCAGTTGGTTAAGCTTCTGACTCGACTTCAGCTCAGGTCATGAGACTGTGACTCAGAAGTTCGGGCCCCACGTCGGGCTCTGCGCTGGTAGTGCGGAGCCTGCTTGAGATTCTCTCTCTCCCTCTCTCTCTGCCCCTCCCCTGCTCTCATGTGCTCACTCGTTCTATTTCTCTCTCTCTCTCAAAATAAATAAATAAACATTAAAATTGTGGGATGCAGCTGGAGCAGGGGTTGGAGAGAAATCTATGGCACTGAATTATGAAACACTTTATACAACCCGCCTCTCGCCAACATCAGGATATTATGCAAGGAAAAGTAAGGAATGGAGGATGAAACCCAGCCCTGAACACAACAATCATAGAAAAGTGAACCACTGCAAGTTAAAGGAGACAGTATGAGTAGTATTGAAAGCAGCTCTGAAGTCCAGACTGCTTACCTTGGTAGTGGACGCGTGCTGACGACATACGTCCAGGTTCACAAGCGGTTAGATCCAGGAAGGTAAGTGAAGGGAGGCCGTAGAAAGCAGGGGGTCAGAGCGAACAAGGGCAGCATGGGCTAGCAGACTTGATGAACTCTGATCCCAGGACAGAAGCTGTCATTCTTACCTTTAAAATACTTCTTGCTAAGGATGAGTTGTCCCTGGAGCTTAATACTTGATAAGAAGAAATAAGAAGTCTTGGGGTGCCTGGGTGGCTTGGTCGGTTAAGCACCCAACTCTTGGTTTTTGCTCAGGTCATGATCTCACGGTTGGTGAGATCGACCTGCCCCCCTCCCCCCCGCCCATCGGGCTCCATGCTAATAGCACAGAGCCTGCTTGGGTCTCTCTCTCCCTCTCTCTCTGCTCCTCCCCTGCTCATTCTCTCTCAAAAATAAATAAATAAGCTTTAGGGGCACCTGGGTGGCTCAGTCGGTTGAGTGTCCAATTTCGGTAAGGTCATGATTTCACAGTTCGTGAGTTCAAGCCCTATGTCAGGCTCCGTGCTGACAGCTCAGAGCCTGGAGCCCAGAGCCTGCTTCAGCTTCCGTGTCTCCCTCCCTCTCTCTGCCCCTCCCCTGCTCATGCTCTGTCTCTCTCTCTCTCAAAAATAAATAAAACCTTAAAAAGGAAAGAAATCAGCAGGCTCTGGATGGGTTCTGTTTCTAACTGAGGGAAGAACAGAGACGTCAGGATTGCAGGCTGGTTAAACTCTGTAATTCCAAAATATCATCCCTACCTTAGAATCACCTGAGGAACTGCGTTAAAAAAAATACTCCAGGCCCATGCTTCAAAATATCTAATTCAGTACATTTAGAATGTGGAACCTAAAGTTTCCCAATTAAGTCTGATGATTCCCAGTTTGAAACTACTGGTATAAATATTATCACTATTAAAAATTGCTAACAGTTACTGAGTACGTGCCACTACCAGGTCCTCTTCATGTGCTTTACCTGTATTGTTAGATTTAATTCATTAACAAAAGGGCACCGCGAAGACCAGGTGAGGAAGTTTAAGTGGAGTTCATCCCCACTCAGAGGAAACAGGTACGGGAAAAATCATCTTGACATAGAGGCAATAACTTTGCAATTACCTGTAAAGTTATGAAAAATGTGATTGATGAATGCAATAAATAGACTGGTGATGTCAGACATAGTCATGAGAAAAGACAAAAAGGGGTGCCTGGGTGGCTCAGTTAAATGTCTGACTCTTGATTTCGGCTTGGGTCATGACCCCTGGGTCATGGGATTGAGCCCCCAATCAGCTCCTCACTGGGTGTGGAGCCTGCTTGGGATTCTCTCTCTCCCTCTGTCCCTCTCCCCCACTCGTGCTCTCTCTCTCTCTCTCTCAAAATCAATAAATAAACATTTTAAAAAAATATATCAAAGAGAGATAATTTTTTAAAGAGACAAAAGAAGGAAACTGTCTCGAGGCAGCATGGAACAGTATCCAGAGGAAGTATTTGCCTCTCAAATATGTTCCAATCTTGCAGTAGTATAGGAACAGTTTGGCTTCAAGGATTCTGCACGATACCAAAATGGGTCTGAATTCCAAGTTCAACATTCTGTCTCCTGAGAGAATGGCTTCCTGACCATCCAACCCTTCCTGAAGTCTTCCCAGATTGACCTGTTGAGAACAAGACTTCCCAAATCACACCTAGTCTTATGGCATTAACCCTGAGTAGCCCAGATGCATGTGCTAGGAATACCTGACTCATTTTACACTTCATTTTCTGCTTGTATCTTGAAAGCATGATCTTTTGTCTCTATTATTATTGATGTCCTGGATCAATTAACCTGAAAGGCACAAAAGGTGTCTGCATAATAGTAACTAGCAGTGGCATATCTAATTACAATTCATAAGTATTCTTTGATAATGATTATCTATGTAACCCTACAAGAGAAGTACCACAACAAACCGCATGAAACCAGGACCATGAAGTCCTTGAATACAGTACAAAAATATCATCCCATTTAAAATTCCGTGGGAACAGGGGTGCCTGGGTAGCTCAGTCAGTTGTGCCTAACTCTCGATTTCGGCTCAGGTCATGATCTGTCCACTGCATCCAACCCCATGCATGTCAGGCTCCCAGCTGACAGCGCCTGCTTGGGATTGTCTCTCTCCTTCTCTCTGTACCCCTCCCCCACTCCCTCAAACCTTTTAAGTAAATGAATAAATAAATAAATACAACAAAATCTGTATGCAACTGGCATGAATTAGCATCTCTTACGCAGCTCCTCTTTTTTATTTTCAACTCTAGACCCAATAAAATCTCTTTGGCCCCGACAGTGTCTCTAGAGATGTTACTTCAATTTAAAACAAATTAAACATTTAAACCATACTTCTGAAAAGTGGTAAGATAGAATATGAAGTGGCTGTAATATCATAAACTCCGTTCTACCTAAAAGGTAGCCTTAGAGATCAGTATTCATAAAAACAAACAAACAAAAAAAAAAAAAAATCAAAGGCCAGGCACAGCTTTTAAACTAAGGAGATCTTGTTTACGTTTCTTGTATCATGGAAACCAAACAATGGTCACATGAGTTTTCTGATCTTTGCAAACATGCTTATAAAAAGTAAGGCCATCACAAATCCCTGTTTAGAAAACCTGTCCTGAATATTTGAAAATGTTTTCCTGGACTGAACCAAATCATCAGAGACCTGGGTGCCTGGACCATGTATTTTGGTGTCATTGTAGAAATATCCTTACTAGAATGAGTTGAGGTGTTGGCCATCAGCTAACATTCAGGGCCCTTACAAGATATATCCCCTTGTTTTGTTTACCGAAGACCGCGCTTGCTCTTCATGAGAATGCGAAGGAGAAGTCTCAGGCTTCATTGTCAGAAAACGTTCTTCTCCATGACTGGTGTTTTATTTAATGGACACTGTAATTCTTGTAACTGACACATCACCTTCTGCGTGTGGCCTTCCAGGTTTCTCAGAACTGATTCAGGCCTAGGTGTACATGACATTTTGGGGTGTTAGCTTCATTTTAGGTATTCACCTCACCCAGAAATCAAATTTTCCCCTTTACTTTTTAAATACTGGACTGTTTTTTTTTTTTTTCATAAATCATTTCCAGAACATGGTAGGGTAGAAATAAAACAATTACACAATTGTTGGAAAAAAATAAGGCTGCTAGGATTTCCACCCATATTTGGCTAAGGTGCTTCCAGGAAATAGAGAATGGCCCTACACCATGGGCCAGTGACTTTCCAACAATAAATTGTTAATCACTTCTACATTGTTTGACAAGGCAAGGGAAGATATTCTAACTTTTGCCCCTACTGTTTAAGATGAGGTGGATGGAGGACTGTCTTCCAACTTCCCACCCACTCGAGAGAGACAGGTTCAGGGTTATCTGTATGTGTTTATGTAGTTTAGAGTTCTTTGGATCAAGACCCAGAAAAACAGACTTGCCACCTTAAAATCCATCTTTTTGAGAACCGAGTGAAAGCTATAGACCAAGAAAAATGCACATACCACAAACTTGCACTCAATTTCTGGAGGGGGCAGGGGCCACAGATCTCCTCCAGGTCCATTTATGAGCCTAAAGGTACAAACTCCTAAAAGATGGCAAGATTAGGGGCGCCTGGGTGGCTCAGTCGGTTAAGCGTCCAACTTCGGCTCAGGTCATGATCTCACAGTTCGTGGGTTGGAGCCCTACATCGGGCTCTGTGCTGACAGCTCAGAGCCTGGAGCCTGCTTCAGATTCTGTGTCTCTCTCTCTGTCTCTCTCTGTCTCTCTGTCTCTCTCCCCCTCCCCCGCTCACACTCTCTCTCCTAAAAATAAACATAAAAAAAAATTAAAGAAAAAAAAAAAAAAAGATGGCAAGCTTAGACACCAGCCACTACAGTTCAGAGCCTAGGTCCTGAGAGGAATCCTGCATGTTACATGATTTTCATTTAAAAGGTTCCAAGAGGGGCGCCTGGGTGGCGCAGTCGGTTAAGCGTCCGACTTCAGCCAGGTCACGATCTCACGGTCCGTGAGTTCGAGCCCCGCGTCAGGCTCTGGGCTGATGGCTCAGAGCCTGGAGCCTGTTTCCGATTCTGTGTCTCCCTCTCTCTCTGTCCCTCCCCCGTTCATGCTCTGTCTCTCTCTGTCCCAAAAATCAATAAACGT
>NC_064817.1:96961633-96968479 GCF_023721935.1 Panthera uncia
AGGTTCCAAGATGGGTAGGGGGTTAGGGATGACTCCCACTCGTATTACTTAGTAATAAAATATTCATACCGGGGGAACTGCCTCAAAATATCCTGCTTTGCACCTCTTCATTCCACACGGTCCCTCTAAATAGAGAGCAATAAGCCCTGCCTCACCCAGGTTCCTATTTCCTCAGAGGTCCTCCCCCCACCTAACATCAAATATTCCTTTGGCCGCATTGAATAGAATGGAAGGCATGTGAGGGTAAGCAGGCACTTTGTTGTGCTCAAGGCTGTACCTCTACTGCCTAAGAGGCACTCAACTCTTTTTAAAATAAATCTTCTATAGGAGGCTCTATAGCAGGTTTTTGTAAATGAAATTCTACTAGAACTCAGTCGTGTTTAGCCATTTACATATCACCTGTCATTTGCATATAGCTGCTTCATGCTATAGTGGCACAGCTGAGGAGTTCCAACAGGGTATACATAGCCTGTAGAGTCTCAAGCATTCACTATCTGGCCCTTTACATAAATAGTTTGCTGACCTCCAATAGCATTCATTTGGCCCTTGTGTCTCAAGCTACCACGTACCCTAGGTACAGGAGTTACGTCTTAATAGTCCTTTGTACCAAAACACAGTAGATGCTTAAAAATAGCTATCACTACACAAATACAGATTTCCTACTTCCAACATAAACGATTTTGGCCCAGTTAAATCCAAAGTTAGCATTTTCTACCCTCAATGTATTTCTAGCAAGGATACAACCAAAGCTCACCTATATTCAATAATATGGGGGATAAGGAGAAGAGATACTGATGCCAAGTACTGAACTTTTTAGTTCAAACTCACAATCCTGTATTCTTTAAAATGTGAATGCAACATAACTGGGAAGCCCCCCTCCTCCCCGGTAGGTTTCAGACCAATGATTTTGAGGTTAACCACAGTTATTTTCTCAATGTCAAAATCATTTTAACAATGTAGAGTTTCTTTTTATGCCAGGCTCATTATGGGTGCTCAACAGTCACTGAATGGATCATTCTCCCATAATTATTGTGCCCATCAATTTTTGCAAATTACAATTACCTGAAAAGGGGCATCAAGATTTGTATCCCTTTGCCAATTCTAAAGTATGCTCAGCATTTTTCAATCCTTTAAAAAATTATAGCCTTGTCATGCTCTAAAAATTAATTTGCACAGGTATCACTGGTTCCAAAGAAATAGAGTAAATGGATCATTCTAGGCATGGTTTCAGCCCACTGTTTACCCGCCCCGGTGCAGAGGTGAGCAAATAAGATTTTTTCATATTATTAGGTGAGATATCATTTCAAAACACTGTAGACCACGGACTAGGACAGAAATGAAGAGAGAGAGCTGGGAACCCTACTGAATTATCTTTGCTAAGTTATTGTGAATAAGCAACAATATACACAATGATATACAATCATTTGAGAAAACTATTGTTTATTTAGAAAAAAGGTTACACTGGTAGAATTCAGTAGATAAAAAAATTTTCTTTTAAAAATGTCACTGTGAAACTTTTCCAGACGAAAGTTCAGCAATACAAAGCTCCTGTAGCTGTAGAATTAAAACACAATTAAGTTTTTGATTTTTACCCCCCAGATTTGTCTAACATAATTACAAGAAAAAATGGCAAGGGACAAGTGAGTGCTAGTACCTTTTTCTTTTTTAAACAGGTTTTAATGTCATACACGTACTATATAAAATGATTCTTAAGCACTGCATAAGACACTGCTCCCACTTTGTTTTTAGGGACTCATATTAAAAACAGGCCAAAAAATAAATTAAAACTTGAGTTTTAAAATGAGGTAAATTCAAAATGGTTCAATAATTGTTTATTTTCAGTTTCAAGCAATAAAAAGGAAGCATCTCAGATCGAAAGAAAACAAAAACAAAAACAAAAATCAAACAAAAACCAAAACAACTAAACCCAGGCAATATTTATAGTTAGCCTAAAGTGAAATTCTGTACACAAGTAACCTTATTTGCTTGTTGGGAACTGTATGCAGCACATTGTGCTAAAAATATGGAACAGTTAACACTTTCAGCCATTTACTGAAAATAAACATGTAGAAAACTAAGCAACAAGTTAAATACAGTAATGCACAACTCAACAATTTTTAAGTTTTCGGCATGGAGCAATAAAGCAGATAACTAAATAACTTAAGAAGATGCAAATGGGCCCTCTTGATTCATAATCCTTGGCAATCTACTCAGGAAAATAAATTTCTGGTCACAGCTGAACCATTTCATTCCAATCTCACCTGAAAGAAACAAAGTGATTATATTGATAGATAAGGAAGGAAGAAAAGAAGGCAGGCAACAGGGAGAAAGGGAAGGAGGGGAGGAACAGGTGGAAAGGAGGGGGAGAGGGAGGGAAGGAGAGAAAAAGGAAGCAAGAAGGGAAGGAGGAAAGGAGGAAAGGAGGAAAACAAGAAGGAAAGAAAGAAGGAAGACTTAAGAAATAAAAGCCAATGAGCTCTGTCAATAACCAAGGCTTGAATTAAGTCTCTAGATAAGAATGAAGTATTTGTGTATTTCTCATTGCCCACTCTCCGAAACCATTAAAGATAGGTACACTGTGAGGGCTTAAAAAAAAAAAAAAAAAAACCACTGAACATTCTGTGAGGGAGGGAGGATAAAATGAAATAGAAACAAGTAAAATACTCCACAGGGGCAAGCAACAGCTTGTCAAAAGGAAACAGAACACACGGCAATGAAAAGGAACCGATTTTACATGACCAACAAAAAAAAAAGAGAAAAATGACATCACATTTTTCACAAGGACACGATTTTAATAGTGACTTATATTAAGATGCAATGTCTGCTAAATTATAAAAATTGCTTTAAAAATATATTGACTTAATTATACTCATTTCCTTTCCTTTATGTACTGACATTTTCAAATACTGCATATTGAAATAAATTCAAAACATGATCATTACAACATGTGGCAAATAACTTCATATCTGCCTAACATTATTCTCAAATTTTAAACTAATGCTTAAAGCATTAAACTTTATTGACGAAAATACTACATTCACATATTTCATAAAACCAGAGCTAGAAGGGCCTTGGAAAGTAATCACACTTGCATGAAATGCTGACAAATAATTTACACATCATTTCTATACAGCATTCTGTTCACACCATGTATAACCTTGACATTACCAATTATAGTTGTGGATACACTAATGTTGAACTTACAATTTTAATACTTAAAAATCATTGTTCCTGTCCATCACGGATGAATGGATAAACAAAATGTGGTACACATTCATACAATGGAGTATTATTCAGTTATAAAAAGAAATGAAGTTCTGATACATGCTACAACATGAATGAATCTTGAAAACATGATGCTAAGTAAAAGAAGCCAGACACAAAAGGCCACACATTGCATGATTCCATTTTTATGAAATGTCCAAAACAGGCAAATCCATACAGACAGAAAGTACATTAGTTGTTTCCAGGGGCTGGGGGGAGGGGAGAACCAACCGGGAGCGACTACTAACGGGTATGGGGCCTCTTTTGGGGGTGATGGAAATGTTCCAGAATTAGTGGCGATGGCTACAACATAGTGAATATGCTAAAAACCATCTTAAAATGGCAAATTTTAGGTCATATAAATTTTATCTCAATTTTTCAAATTGAAAAAAAAAAGTGTTGCAATAAAGAGATTATCATGGTATCGGGATGGCCATAACTAGAATAAGAAATGAGGGTCTCAGTCATGATGATGTCACAGTAGGAGAATTACTGGGCAAGGGAACTTTTGCTGACGTATATTTAAGGGCACATTAAAGGATAAAACTGCTGTTGCCATTAAAACATGTAAAGATGATCTTTCCTGGGAACTGAAATTAAAATTTTTACAAGATGCCAAAATCCTCAAGCAATATAATCATCCTGATATTGTCAAACCTATAGGAGTTTGCACACAAATACAGCCTATCTATGTCATTAAGGAATTGGTTCCAGGAGGCGACTTCCTCTCCCTTCTGAGAAAGAAGGATGAACTAAAACAGTTAGTGAAATTTTCATTAGATGCTGCTTCTGGATGGCGAATTTCGAGTAAAAATTGTATACACAGGGACCTTGCTGCAAGAAACTGCCTGGAGGTGAAAATAATGTTCTGAAAATCAGTGACTTTGGAATGTCTCGTCAAGAGGATGGTGGTGTGTATTCATCTTCTGACTTAAAGCAGATTCCCATTAAATGGACAGCACCAGAAGCTCTTAATTATGGGAGATATCGTTCTGAGAGTGACGCATGGAGCTTTGGCATCCTCCTCTGGGAGACCTTCAGCTTAGGGGTCTGTCCATACCCTGGAATGACAAATCAGCAAGCACAAGAGCAAGTGGAAAGAAGATACTGGATGTCAGTCTCTCAGCAATGTCCAGAGCGTATTTATAAAACAATGCTGAAGTGCTGGGATTACAAACTTGAAAACCACCCCAAGTTCAGTGAACTTCAGAAAGAACTGCCATCAAGAAGAAAGTCGTATAGTGATGAAACAGTGCCAGACTCAGCCTTTAGGACTCTATCTTCCGGCAGAGTAATATTTTCTTCTTATTACCCATGCGTTTATACCACATTACCCAGAACATTCTCCTAAGATTATTTTTTTATTTACTATTTTTTTTAAACATGTGCCACTTTAACAATTGTAAACAAGAAAGCACAGACTCCAAATGCAAGAGATAACACAGATCTTTTTCACACTTAGGACTGTGGAGGTTTCTCACAGAGTTTCTACTTCGGGCTTTGGTCCGGTCGTCTGTCCTCCACCCTACACATCTCTGCTCTATCGGTGCTACAAACTGCACTGGTAATACCACGTTTGCAGAAAGACAAGATTACATCTGTAAACATTACTTTCTACTGGGTATCATCTGGACAGGACATCCTGAGGTTTTTTTCTTTCCTCCCTCCAACACCCCCATTAATAGGCCCTGATGTATTAGTAAGGTTGCAATCTCCCTGATGCTCCAGCATACCCTCCCCTCCTTTGTCAGGGCATCAGAAAACCATGCATGGAATGCCCTCAAAGAACACCCTCTCAGAGCTGAGGCAGCCAACTTTAAATAATGTTACTTTATAGAGAGTTGTGACAGCAAGAAGCAAGTTTGAAAAGTAGGGTGGTCTGGAGAAAAGTACAGCTAGACTGGTGATCAAAGTAGAGAAGAGAGGCAAACATAAATTCAGCCTTCTTACCAGAGGTATGTCTTTATGCACGTGCGCACGCGCGCGCGCACACACACACTCTCTCTCTCTCTCTCTCTCTCTCTCTCTCTCTAAGATCAGATTCACCAAAAAGGTCCTAAAGAAATGTTTCAATAGTACATAGATTCTTCATAAAAGAGCCCTCTTAATGGCAACAAAATTTTTTTTAGAGAAACTATAAAATATGAGCCCACAAAATAGACTGTTTTTGGTTAAGTGTCTTCACCTCAAAGGAGGCATCTGAGAGCTTAGTTACCTTCATTTTCACGAGTTTCTGAAACGGTCAGGATTTCGTGATCCTACTTCTCTCTCTCTCCCTCTCCCTCCCTCCATCTCTCTCTCTCTCTCTCTCTCACACACACACACACACACACACACACGCACGCGCACGCAGTAGAAAGGCATGTATGGATGAAGCTGACAGAAAGTCAAATGAACATTTATGAGGAAGAAAGAAGATACAGGAGAAAGACACAGCGACAACCATCCTAATGCCACTTTACTCCTTTCATTTGTCCTTACACTGCTACCTAGGAATTCTTATCACAATAAACACACTTCCCAAGATGTTTCATGTAGAGAAATGTAACACAGAATTAAACTGGGATTCTGATGAACTGAATCTTAGCACACCCAGGGGTGCCTCTTAGGATAATGGCACGTGTAAGGGACAGTCACACTCAGAGGTATATGTGGCATGGGAGCCCTCTTCTAAGTGCTCATGCCTATGTCCCGATAGAAACAGCACAGCACCTAGTCAACATTTGGTCTACCTTAAATGGAAAAAAGGAAAAGAGAAAATTCCTCCTATTCTGCCCAATTGTTTGGTACGTACAAATAGCAGTATAAAGAATGCACACCCATTAAAGAGTATAAGTGATGGTAACGAAGAGAAAAATAGTCGGTGTCTATCGTTTCAACCTCCTAACAAAACTTTCTAACACATTTAATGATTACTACATACAGACCCAAATAAAAGCATGTAAACCCGCCCTCAAAAAATACATTGCAGTATACAAAGAAAACTTCTTTTAAACAGGGTAATATCAAATACTGTAAGTAAAGTGAA
Source organism: Panthera uncia (assembly GCF_023721935.1). Taxonomy (NCBI): domain Eukaryota; kingdom Metazoa; phylum Chordata; class Mammalia; order Carnivora; family Felidae; genus Panthera; species Panthera uncia. Next base: position 96,967,926 of record NC_064817.1, read on the forward strand.
CCACCTTTTGAGGGCAATAAAAAGTCAATGCTCTTTCTCATCAATCCCAAAGAGGTATACGTAATACTTCTGTCCATAGCTCTCCATATGAAGTTAACAGAGTATCTGAAACATAGCAGGTAATAAAGAAAAATACCTCGTTGTGTGATTAGAAGGAAAGGATGAAGTCACTGCCTTCAACAAGATCAGAATCGAAGGAGGGGGATAAGTAACATACTCGTACATTACACAGGAATCTGTGGCTAGGACTCTAGGCGAACTGACATGCCCACATGTAAGCAATAGGAAACTGAAAAAGAAACTTAACCGCACACTCCCCACTCCAACACATATTACAAGTACCTAGGACTGTGCCTCACCATGGCAACATGTTCCTAAAATGAGCAATCTCTGAGCACTTAGGAAGTCAATTTCCAAGTATGGACTGAAGAAAAAAGGCTGAGAACAGGAATTGCAAAATCAATTGTTTATAGAGGCTAATACGTAATGGAAACAAATGAAGTCAACTGGGTGGGGACTGATTGAAGTAAACTATTTAAAAAAAAAAAAAAAAA